>NC_058132.1:4221490-4285503 GCF_016433145.1 Gracilinanus agilis
CTGGGGGGATTGAGGGAGACTGCTGGGGGGGAGGGGCTACTGGGAATGGGGGGGGCTGGAGGGAGAGTCGGGCATCAGGTGGGGGCGGGGAGAGCGTGCTGGCATTTCCTCAGTGCCCGGAGATCGGGGCTCCTTCCCTGGCACGTGGGCACGGGCACCCCTCCCCCTCCCCCGCTGCTCCCTAACCAGGTTGCTTCTCCCCTGGTGTGTTCGGATCTGAACATCCCCTCAGGGGAAGGGCCCGGACCAGCCCCACCCCCAGCCTGTAACTGCACCCCTCCCCCAGCTTCCTCCTGGCTCAGGTGGGGGTGGGGAGGGCAAAGTCCGGCCAGGGCTCCGGGTCCCTTTTCTATGGTCTTTTGACAGGATGGACAGACACACACATAAGACAGGGAGACACGTACAGACCCGGTACCTCCCCACCCCACATTTACTCTGGTTGCACATGCGCACACCCTTCCGCCCACTCTTCCCAAGCTCTCTAACCTGGGACCGCTTCTTTCGGGTCTTCCGAGTCCCCAGGCATTTGGGAGCAGAAATTCTCAGTTACCAGAGCAGGAAGCCTCGGGCCGCCAGGTCCACGGACTCCCTCCTCTCCCCTTTTCGTCCAGAAAAGGTTCAAGAAGCTCAAGTGTGCACCTTGCAGGAGCTGAGAGTACCCACAGGACAGTCCAAGCATGCCTGGAGACTGCTCTAGGGGGAGGAGCCAAGACTCGGGGGAAGTCAGCAAACTGGCATTCTGGGAAATGTAGTCTTCCATCAAAGAAGGGGGCCAAGTCTTAAACTAAGTCAGGACCTAAGCATTCTGGGAAATGGAGTCCTCCAGGGGAGAAGGGCCGAAGTTCGCATGAAGTCATGTCACAGGCATTCTGGGAAATGGAGTCCTCCTGTCTGGCGACTGGGTTTAGATTCCTGGGAGGGGCTATACACTAATAGTCCCCCAGCCTGGGGGCATACAGCCTTTTCTCTCCCACCCCCAACTCCCATTTCCCCTTCCAGCCCTGCCCTTTGCAGCCCTGCCCTGCTTCTGCTTCTGCTTCTTTTTTTCAACCCTCACCTTCAGTCTTAGAATCAATGCTATGTATTGGTTCTGAGGCAGAAGATAGCTAAAGGGTAGGCAGTGGGGTCAAGTGACTTGCCCAGGGTCACACAGCGAGGCAGCGGCTGAGGCCACACTTGAACCCAGGACCTCCTGTCTATGGGCCTGGCTCTCCATCCACTGAGCCACTCAGCTGCCCCCTCTCCCCCTTTTCTTCATCTTTAGGCTGTAAGCTGCCTTGGGATACAGCCTGGCACACAGCAGGTGCCTAATAAATATCAATCGATTGATTGACTGGCTAATCAGTGAATAGATTCATCTTACCCATGGCCTGCAGAGGTGCTGCTAGGATCCCCTCTTCTGACAGAGAAGGAAAGTGAGGTACAGGGCAGCAGCTGACACTCCGGGGCCCAGGACCAGGCTCAAGGCCCCCCTCCCATAGGTTCCCCTCCTCCAGGGATCTCTCTGAACATCCTGCTGCTTCTTCTGCCTTGGGGGGGGGGGATGCCCAGGACTCCACCCAGCATCCACCCCCCCAGAGCCAGCACAACGTGGCCCCAGAGGGAGGAGCGGCCAGGGAAGGAGGGGGGCCCCGGGACGTCTGCTCTTTGCTTCTGTGCCAGGCTCTGGGCTGGCCTTTCTCCCTGAGCTGCTCCGGATTGGTTTTGGCCATCTCTGGCAAGCAGCGGCCTCAGCTGTCCAGGCAAGAGGAGAATCAGATCTGCCCTCCAGGCAGGAAGGCTGAGATGTCTCTCTGCTCTGGATGTGCCCCTCTCATTCCTTACCAATGCTTAGAAACCTGAGAATGAGTCCCCAGATGAATGGTTCTTCGGGACACTCATGGCGCCACAAGATTGGTGCTGCTTTTTCCATTTTCTCTCTTATTCTTTCTTCTCTTCACTGAGTTTTTCACCAAAGCAGCTTTCTAGAAAGTGGAATTTGTGTTTCTTTTCTTCTGGAGCTCTGAGGTTCTGGAGGGCAGCTGAACCCCCCAGAGGATGGGGAGATCTCAGTCTGGCCTTCTTTTAAATGGACTCTTAGCCTGTGGGGCTTGGAAGCCAGGAAAGCCTGAGAGCCTGCAGGACTAAAGAGCAGGATTGGAGTGGGCAGATGCCATTTCTCTGTTTAAGTGAGCCACTGCTTAGGTGTTAGCTTGGGAAGGAAGTCTAAGCTGGATTTTAGGTTTTTAGAATCAGATTAAAAGTAAAGTTCTAATGGTTCTTCCTATTTGTGTAATGGTGTTCACTGTATGGGTGCTGCAGTGGTCACAGAATTTGAGACTCTGTGGTTTGAATCATTACCTAGAAATATCAATACTCAGGGAGCAGAACTAGTGGCATTGAAGCAAGCCTGTCTTCTAACTGATGGTAAAATTGCAAATATCTATATAGACTCTCAGTATGCTTTTTCAGTGTGTCATGCAACAGGGATAATTTGGAAACAGCGTGGTTTTATTACTGCCTCAGGAAAACCAATTGCACATTTAGAAATAATAACTGCATTGCTGGATGCTATCCAAAAGCCAAAACATCTGGCTGTGATTCATTGCAGAAGCCATACCTTTGGTAGAGACTCAGTGTCTAAAGGGAATCATAGAGCTGATATAACTGCAAAGTATGCAGCCCAAAATGCTTCATTTTATGTCATGAATCTTTCAACTATTAAGTCTGCTGATTTACAACAAGCTTCTGTAGACTCTGAGGTTCAAACATGGAAGGAGAAGTTTGGAGCTAGGAAAGAACATGGCATATGGGCTGCAGACACTAGGAAACTGCTCTTACTAAAAGATTTTTACACCTATTTGTGTCAAACCATTCATAAGAAAGACTATTTTGGTAAACAAGCTGTTGTGGATTCTGTAAAGAGATCGTGGGTAGCACCAGGAATTAATACTGTTGCAAACAGCTGTTCTGTTTGCCAAAAGTTCAATCAAGTTGCATTCAGAAAGAAAGGATTAGATGACAGACCTTTGGCATACTGCCCATTTGAGAGTTTGTATACAGATTATATAATCATGCCAAAAGCTGGAAGATTCAAGTTTTTTTTAACCCTTTAACTCATCTGAAATGGACAGATATTCTTCCCATAGCTTTGTTTTTCCTGAGTACAAGGCCTAGAGCAGATTTGCATGTATCATCTTATGAAATGTTATTTAGTCATGCTCTTTTGCAGAGTAAAACTTGTAAGGCTATCTATACTTCTCTCTTGGGAGGAGATTGTCAAATTGCTTCATATTTAGTTGCTTTGCAACAAAGCCTTAGAGAATTACATGATATGGGAGTTTTGATCCAATCTGACCCACTGGATTATTCTCTCCATGATTTTCAGCCAGGTGATCTGGTATATGTGAAAAATTTTGTCAAAACATTGTCTACACAAGAAAGTTGGGTTGGTCCATATAGTATTGTGTTAATTTCACCTTCATCAGTGAAAGCATTAGGAAGGGATTCTTGGTTCCATTGTTCTCATGTAAAATTAGCTCATAAAATTGATGATGAAAGTGTGGAAATAGTGGAGGTAGAAGAAGGAGAATTTCAGGAGATGAAGATGAGTTGATGAATAGCTATGAAGTGGAAAGCTGAAAGTTCCATCAGGCAAATTGAATCTGCAGTCAAAAAGTTCAGTAAGGAGAGGACAATTCCTATGGAGGAGGAGAATCCAGAGACAACAGAGGAGATTGTGCAGACAGTGGATGATGTGCAATGGGGGTCAAGTGACTTGCCCAAGGTCACCCAGCTAGGAAGTGTCTGAGGCCAGATTTGAATCCAAGACCTCCCATCTCTAGGCCTGGCTCTCTGTCCACCCAGCTGCCTCCTCTTCGACCCCCCCACCTGGATTTATTCTTGACTATACATGGGAGAATAAAACTTAGGTAATCTAATTAGCAAGCAAAGCCTACTTGCATCAACACAGATTTAATTAAATAATCTAAATTTCATATTCTGCACAAAGTTCAATAAAGGTAATACATTTTCTTCTGAAATGCTATTATTTCTCAGTACTTCTCAGTAACATTCCACAGCATTCTTATATTATAACTTCATCAGCCATTCCCAAAATCATTAAAATATTCCTTTGTTTCCTATTCTTTGATGACACACAAAAATCTGTAGTACAAATATTTTGGGTTAATGTTGGGCATAATTTCTTTAGGCTAGTAGGTGGTACAGTGGATAGTGTTGTTACTGGAGTCAGAAACCTGAATTCACATTTAATCACTGATACTCACTGTGTGAACCTGGGCAAGACATTTAATATATTACTGCCTCTATTTTCCCTATCTGTAGAATGTGTACACTAAGAACATCTACCTCTTAGGATTGACATGAGGATCAAATGAGATACTATCTGTAAAGTGCTTTGCAAACATTAAATCACTTGACATAAATGCTTACTATTATTACTATTTCTTGGGTCATAAGTCTCACAGTAGGGCTATGAACTAAAAGGTATGGATAATTTAGTCACATTTCTTATCATTGAAGTTGATACTCAAAACAGTGTTGAGGCAGGCAGCATGTATAATGATAGGGCACTGAGTTTGGAGACAGGAAGACTTGGGTTCAAATCCTGCCTCAGATGCTCTCTTAACTGTGTAACTAGCCAAAAAATAGCTTTTCTGTACCTGTGTACTACTCTATAAATTAATTAGGTTGCCTTCCTTGAGTACAAACAAAGCCTCAAAGAGAAATGCAGAATGGACATGAGGTCAGCAAAGATTCTTGGAAGAGCTCTAGAAAGAGATTTTAAAAGTCAAGTAAGGAATGGTGGAGGAAAAGTTGGGAAAAGAAATAAAAAGCAATTTAAGAAAATGATGGCAGGAGAATA
Organism: Gracilinanus agilis; assembly: GCF_016433145.1. Lineage (NCBI taxonomy): Eukaryota > Metazoa > Chordata > Mammalia > Didelphimorphia > Didelphidae > Gracilinanus > Gracilinanus agilis. Next base: position 4,226,358 of record NC_058132.1, read on the forward strand.
AAAAACTTAATAAAGGCAGATAAAAGATAAAAAAAATCCTTAAAAATCATAATTGGCTAAATGGTAAAATAGACACAATACTTGAAATAAGTGAGTGGGGGAACCTGGTAAAGTCTCTAGATATTGGGTTGATGTTTGGATCAGTGCTGAAGACCCGATGTTGGTTGAATACAGTCTGAAGCCAAGATGGTAGGCCTCAGTACTGTAGGATTATAACACAATCTGACTGCTCTCTCAGTAGGTTATATACAAAGATCTTGGTTTATTGAACAAACACAGGAAGGGGAGTGGACCAGGGAGACAGATTCCCTAGCTCTGATGTTTCCTAATTCCTCCCCCACAATTGACCTGCAAAGGTCACTTCATTCCTAATAAATTGGGCTACTCTCTCTGCACTTTCTATCTGCCTAAAATGAATCTAGTTAACTATTTCCTGTACTAGATGGTCCACTGAATTAAAACAGGATCAGGACAGTCTAGTCAGATGGGTTGGCTAGAGGCCCAAAAGGTGGGAGCCCAGTTGGTTTGGCTCAGTTAGGCTAGATAGACCAGGTCCTTGGCATCTCACACATATGACATTGAAATGGCAGAGTGGAATTCCAGTTGCAAGATAGGGAGTCAAGCCACAGCTGAGAATTCCAGAGGGGCCTCCCAAGAACTCTGGGAGAGGGGGCAGTTTAAGGCAGTTAAGGGCAGTTGGTTCCTGGGGTTGAAGTAAGCAGGTCACTCTGTTTGCTGGTCCCAGATCTTGGTTGCTTTTGAGGGGCTAGAGGCTTGAATCTGAACAAAACCACTTTAGTTCCCAGCTGCCAACCTGCTTTACCTTGATTTGACCTTCAATCAACATCTCAGTTATGTTTAGTTATTTAGATATAGGAGAAGATTTATAGGTTTAGAGAACTAACTAGCAAATCAAGTTACCTTTTCCCCTTTGGGGGAGGGGCTGCTTGGACACAACAGTTTAGGGCTTCCCAGACCTTATCAATCCTTGTTTGATCTCCCTTCCTTCCCTTCCCCACATATCATTAAACCTTTAATCATTTGGGAGCTGTGTCTGGCTATATTTAGGGAAATACTCACAACTCCTCAAGCTGACTTCCTCCTGCCTTGGAGCCCAAAGTAAGACTCTTCCTCCGTGTCCTAAAAGCTTCAAGACATCAAGCTTCTCCTATTTTCTCTTATTTAATCCTGTGGGGAAATAGTTTGAAGAAGTTTATCATCTTTAGGAGTTCAGCCTTTCTAAGTTACTGACCTGGCCCTGCAGTTAACAAGTCTGCCCACCATCATCTTTCAGTAACTGTTTTCCAACTGCCTAGTGGGAGGGGGGAAAGTGAAGGAGCACTCAGCAAAATCCTACCCCTCCCTTCAGTCAAACTTGTCTGTGGGTGTGAGTGAGTCCTGATTGCTACAGACCACTGGCGTCTTACAGCTTCCCACTAACGTAACAGTTTGGCCAGCCAGCCTAGGATTTCTTTCTGAACCTGATGGGAAGTTGTCCATGGCCAGCTTGGTTAATAGAGCCATTGTCACGCTAGGATGCTCTAGAATGCTGTTATATGGGTTATGGAGAGCTTGTTCAATGCTATGGCTAGTGACTATCCCTCAGTTTTGTATGGAGATGATTGAGATTTATAATTCTAATCAGTGACTGACAATATCCTTGGGTGAAGCTCTGGCATATGTTCCATCGGGGATGGCCATGACAGTGACATTTTATGGGGCCCTTATGATATTAAGGAAGGTTCTGGCTTTTACTTTTGGGAAGGCAGAGGTAACAAACCCGGCTTTAGAACAACTCATTGAGCAGATGAAGACTCTCATAGAACAAACAGATTAGAGAAGGCAGAGATCTAGTTGCTAAAACCATCATGCGGCTAGAGATCATAGAGTACAGTTTCACCAAAGAAGGGGGGAGACAGTAAAGAGAAGGCCACATGAACTAATACCAATGAACCACAGGCTGCAGGGGCTGAAGCAGCTCCTGTCACTATCCTCCCCATAACAGACAAAACTGTGGTGCGACTGGACTCAGGCATAATTCATGTTAAGGGCTACAAACCTTTCACAGGGAGTGATTTAGAAATTTTAAAGAGGAGGTTTCCCCAGTTCTACACTGACACTCACAAGTCAATCAAAGAATACAAACAGGTGGTTAGGTTGTATAATCCAACATATGAGGACATGGAATTGCTACTATCTGAACTTTATACCCCTAGTGAAAAAGCAAAATTCATCACTGAGACTAGGAGTAACCCCAACCTAGCCTCTTGGCCTGAGCAGCACCAAGATTTAGAACTTTCTTCCCATGCCAACATGGCATACCTTAAAAGGTACAGAGAAGATTTGGCTGAGGCAATGAGGCTCCATGCAAGACACTCCAATGCATGGGGGTCCTCCGAGAAACTTAGGCAAGGGGAAGAAGAACACCCAAACCTATTCTTATACAGGCTCTTAGAGGCAGGAGAAACTATCTTAGGCTTCAGGGACATGAATGCAGAAGATAACATCCAGCATGTCAGCCGTCAGTTTGTGAAGGGTAGTACAAATCATACCCAATCTTATTTCAAGTTGCATTGCCCACAATGGGAGACCATGCCCATTGAGGAACTGAGGAAGACTGCAGCCTATGTACATGAGTCCAAGGATAATGAGCCTAAACAATCTAAGGCCTCAAAGAAAGATAAGGAAATTACAGAGCTAAAAAGGCAGCTGAAGGAGGCACAAAAGGCCAAAGAGATAGAAGAAATAAAGAACATGACTCTGATGTCCTGCAATCAGAGGAGCCAAAGTAGGCCTAGGCAGTCCTCCTACAATAATAACAACAACTCTGTCAAAAGATGTTTTCTTCAACTGCCAGAGAGGGGGAAGAGAAAGAATTCTATCAATTCTATTCATACCTCTCCCCCTGGCTAGAAGTTTGAGGTTTTCAGCCAGGGGTTTGGAGCCTGCTGTGGCATCATTGCTAACTGGTCCCATTTTTACAGTATCTAACACTGGGCAAGTCACAATTGTCTAGCCACTCTTCTGTCTTAGAACTGATCCTAAAAAGTAATAAGTGTTGGAGGGGATGTGGCAAAATTGGGACATTAATGCATGGCTGGTGGAGTTGTGAATTGATCCAACCATTCTGGATGGCAATTTGGAATTATGCCCAAAGGGCCTTAAAAGACTGCCTGCCCTTTGATCCAGTAATACCACTGCTGGGTTTATACCCCAAAGAGATTATAGGGGAAAAGACTTGTGCAAAAATATTTATAATCATGCTCTTTGTGGTGGCAAAAAATTGGAAAATGAGGGGATGCCCTTCAATTGGGGAATGGCTGAACAAATTGTGGTATCTATTGATGATGGAATACTATTGTGCTAAAAGGAATAATGAACTGGAGGAATTCCATGTGAACTGGAACAACCTCCAGGAACTGATGCAGAGTGAAAGGAGCAGAACCAGGAGAACATTATACACAAAGAGTGATACATTGTGGTACAATCTAACATAATGGACGTCTGTACTAGCAGCAATGCAATGATCCAGGATGACTCTGAGGGACTTATGAGAAAGAATGCTATTCACATTCAGAGGAAGAACTATGGGAGTGGAAACACAGAAGAAAAACAACTGCTTGATCACATGGGATGTTGGGGCTATGATTGGGGATATAGACTCTAAATGATCATCCTAGTGCAAATATCAATAATATGGAAATAGGTCTTGATCAATGACACATGTAAAACCCAGTGGAATTGTGTGTTGGCTAAGGAAGAGGGCTGGGAGGAGGAGAGGGAAAGAACATTAATCTTATAACCATGGAAAAATATCCTAAATTAATTAATTAAATAAAATTAAAAAAAAAAAACACAACAAAACGGATCCTAAGACAGAAGATAAAGGTCTAAAGAATTAACTGGAGGGGGCAAGTGGGTGGCTGAGAGGATGGAGAGCCAGGCCCAGAGATGGGAGGTCCTATGTTCAAATTTGGCCTCAGACATTTCCTAGCTGGGTGACCCTGCACAAGTTGCTTAACTCCCTTGCCCTAGCCCTTACTACTGTTCTGCCTTGGAACCAATACCCAGTATTGATTTTAAGATGGAAGGTAAGGGCTTAAAAACAAATAAATAAATAAACTGGAAACTAGATAATTCTAAAGAATAAGTTGATCAAAGAATAAATCATAGAAACAATAGTTTGGTGAAAGATGACAACAATGAGACAACATGTCAAAATTTGTAGGACACAACCAAAGCAGTACTTGAGAAAAAATGTTTATCTCTGAATACTTACATCAACAAAAGAGAGAAAGAACTGATCAATGAATTGATTATGCATGCAACTACAGAAAACTCTATAAAAACAATAAACTTAAAATCTACAATTCAACACCATATTAAAAATCCTGAATATCAAAGGAGAGATGAATAAGATTGAAAGTAAAAAGGCATTGTATTAATAAATAAAACATAGAATGTATATTATTGGCCAACTTGATTTTAAAAAGTAAACCAAATTACACCTATCAAAAATGAAAAGAGTATAAGTGCCACCAATGAAGATGAAATGAAAGAAGTCCTACCAAATTCCTTCTATGCCATAATTATGGTTTTGATAAGTGCAGGAAAACTATAGACCAATTTTCCTAGTTAATATTGATGCAAAAAACTTTAAATAAAATACTAGCAAGGTGATGAAAAAATATATATGAAAAAGATCATATAGTGTGACCAGGTTGAATTTTTACTAAGAATGCAGGACTCATTCAATATTAGGAAAACTATAACTGATCATATCAATAATAAAACAACAAAAAAGTACGTGATTATATTGATAGATGCAGAAAAACTTTACATAAAACACAATGAAATCATGATTATATTAGTGAATACAGAAAAAGGTTTCAACCAAACAGCACTTATTCCTATTAAAAATCATACAAAAGGGGGGCAGCTGGGTAGCTCAGTGGATCGAGAGAGTTAGGCCTAGAGACAGGAGGTCCTAGGTTCAAATCCAGCCTCAGATACTTCCTAACTGTGTGACCCTGGGCAAGTCACTTGACCCCCATTGCCCACCCTTACCACTCTTCCACCTATGAGCCAATACAGAGAAGTTAAAGGTTAAAAAAAAACATACAAAAGAAAAATAGCTGGAGAGTTTCTTAAAATAAGTAAAATGTATCTCCCACTAACATGAAGTATTTTCTGTAAGACACATAACCTAGAAGCTTCCCAGTAATATGAAGGGTGAGACAAGAAAATCCATTATTGCCATTAGCCTGGTATCTTGTACTAGAAATACGAGATGTGGCAATGAGACAAGGAAAAGAAATGGAAGGCGCAGTCCTGGGCAATGAAGACAGAAAAGGAGGCCTTTTGTCAGGTGCTGGGATGGCTCACTTGGAGAACTCTGTAGACACAACAAAGACACCAGTTCAAATAACAACTTTAGCAAAGCAGCAGGCTATAAAGGAGAATGTAATGAAGCACCTTCAGCCAGCTTGTCTTCCTTGTTTCATGCCTCTTTCTAGTCCCTAAATATCATCCCATTAGATATTTGGGATTTTAGTGAGAAGGTAAAAGTCATAATCCCAGGGATTGATTGACTAACTGTGTGTGACAATAAATAATCAACAACCAGAGTGTGAGTAATTTTTCTCCAGTGGAGGGCCTTCCATCATCTTGATGCCAAGGGAGGTCTGTGCCTGCCTTCAGCATCCTGAACTGTGGCTGGATGTGTACCCTTCTTTTCTTTCAGACAGGAAAGTTCTGAAAATCCGTTTTGGTCTTGGCCCCACCTTTTGATTGGACGACATGCATACTGTGGGAGGACCCCAGAGGTGTCATGGCACTCTGATGTTCAGTAAGATGCTTGTCTCTTGTCCCAGGTGACTCTTGGCATCCAGCAGACTGGTCTCTGACCCAGACTGAGGTTAAGTCTGTCCAACCAGGGCAACCCAGGCAATGTGATGTTACTTAGCTCTGAGTGCATGTAAGAGGCACAGTTCAGTTCTGTACAAAGTCCCACTTCCATTTCCAGGGGACCAAAGCCAGACTCAGGATTTAACAAGGTGGGAAAGATTCCTGTTCAAAAGGGAGCATGATAATTGGGGCACCAAGCGAAGAGAATATGAGATTCAGCCATGCCAAGATTGCCATCTCAGCCTTTCCCAGATGGAGCCATCACCCCTGTAAGTTTCTAGACTGCACTCCTTCTGGGGAGCCCCTGGCATCCCCCTTGCAGGGTGGACTATTTATTGGCATCCAGATCCTGAAGATAATCATCCCTGGAATCACAACTGAGAACCATATCAGATTGTGGACCCAGGAGATTTCATCTCAGATATCCAATTTTACTTTCACAGTTGTCAACCTTGAAAACCACAGAACCACCAAAGTAGTTAGAAAGAGAAAATTTTTAAACACAACAAGGAAGGCGATGCTCTCTTGGCCAATACATAGAGTCAAGAGCAAGATACCACACAGAGCCCACCTCTGGGACTCTGGGAATAATGTCTCTGGGAAAATGTACCTTAAAAGGGGATTTTTCCAAGAAGCTGAAGAACTTGGGAGTCTTATATACACATTTGTGGAATTTAGGACAGGAGGGACACACTGACTGGTTACAAGCAGGCTTGGAAAAGAGGCTGTAGCCCTAGGTTTGGGTACTAGAGAGTGGACTAAGAGAGGCTAAGAAGACAAAAAGGTTACTTGAATTTTGAGTATTTCTATCACCCCTATTCAGGGTGCTAAATGGATGCTTAATGGTCCATTGTTCAGTCTAAGACAAAAAGGTCAGTCTGAGAGTTCTTTGAAGGCAAGTTCCCAAGGGATAAAAGTAAATTTGGGAGTTCTATAAAATGAAGTTGTCACAGCTTAGGGCTAAATTATTACTTCTCTCCTGATAATTATAATAATAAAGTTTATGAAGTCTTAAAATCTATCTCTGTTTTCTAGAATCTAAATTCATCCCAGAATAAAATCTATTACTAGAAGTCAAGAAATTACATTCTGGGAAAAAAAAAAAGAAATTACATTGCAAGATTATTAGAGACTATGTAGGTTCAAGATATAACTTCAATAATAGTATTCCAAGTATAACTTCATAAGCTCCATGAATGATAGGCCAATATAGATAAAACTTACTCAACAACATAAACAATCTACAAATTTCATACACCCCCTTTATGGCAAGTGGTAGGAAAAGAGTCCCAATTATTTAGTAAGAATTCCACAATACAGCAAGCTCTTGCTTTGCATTTTTCCCAGAAAGGAATCAATAATCACTTTTGCCTTTATATATATAATCTTTGGGGCAGGAGGTGGCTCAGTGGATGCAGAACCAGGTGTGGAAATGGAAGGTCCTGGCTTCAAATCTAGCCTCATACCCTTCCTGGCTGTATGAACCTAAGCAAGTCATTTAACCCTAATTGCCTAGCCCTTACAGCTCTTCTACTTTAGAACCAGTACTAAGTATCAATTCTAAAACAGAAGGTAAAGATATATTAAAAATATCTATATATTTATATATGCATATACAGCAATACCTTGGTTTTAGTTGATAACACATCTGAAAACAATCTGTAAAATCTAAAACCAGTGAAAACTGAAGCAATTATTTCCATATGAATCAATGTAAATCCAATTAATTTGTTTTGAACATTCTAAAATACATACCAAAAACACATTTTATAGAGAATAAATAGTGTTTAATACTAAAAACAATAAGAAATTAATATAAAATGAATATGAAAGACTAATGTAAAGAATGAACATTTAACATGGCATTTACCTTTCTGAAGACTCTTGTTGGCATATGGAAGATAGCAAGGAGGGGAGAGAGAGGTTGTTTGAAAGGGGAATCCCCCTCCAGAAGGACCTTGGGTTTCAAGGAACTATCTGGAAAGACTTTGGAAAGAAGCTGACATGTAGACAACTTGTTACCTTGATTATGTCCCTCCTCTTAGCTGAGATACTATGGGAGAATTTCTACTTGACCGAGATGAGATATCTCACTTTTCATTTGCTCTCTGAATGGATAAATGGATTTATTTGCTTTTCAATCCATGTATTGCTCACACTGAGCAAGAGAAGGGGTGGGTCACCCTTTGTTTTTGCAAAATTAGCATCAAGATCAAGTGGGCACACCAACGAAATCTGAGGCAACCAACAGAAAACTGAAACAATATTTTTGGGGAAAAATCAATGAAAACTGAAACCGAGGATAACCAATGTCAATCAAAACCAAGGTATTACTATATTATATATATCATACACATACACATGTGTGTGTATACACATTTATAGGCTTGACAGGTACTTTAGCAACAGGGCTGATAAAACAAACTAAATGACATCCTTGTTTTAGGGAACCCCTAAGTTTACCTTAGTCTCTAGGGAATTTGCCTTCAAGGAATTCTCAGCCTGAACAATAAGCCATCAAGCACCCATGAAGCACCCTAAATAGGAGTGACAGTGACAATCCAGTCTTAAGTACCCTTTTGTCTTAAATTTCTCACATTTCTAGGCCTCTCCCAAGTAGTCCAGCCCCTGATTGGGATCCTCCTTAGTAAGCCTATCAGTTGTCCTTCCTTTCCTTTGTGTGGAGTGAGAAATTAGTGTGTTAATATATTAGCAATATGAGTATCTCCACAATGAATGCACCAGGACCCCACAAAGCATCAGTAAGCTGTTTTCTGAGATAGCAACCCTGGCAGGACAAGATTACCTCTCTCCATTCAGAATACAAAGGCTTCTTCATTGCCTTTGGCTGGAGTGAGACAGAAATAACTCAGGACTTTACTCGCAGAAGCAACTCGTGTCTTTACTATACAAAGTATTTTTGGTGTTTGGGGATGTGTCTTTTGAGTTTGTATTTCAAAAATGTTCAAAACTGTAGACTAGTGATTTAGGAATAAGTTTTTTGAACCTGAGGCCAGGTTAATAGCCTCTTCCCTGTCCTAGAATCCCCTTCCCCAGTTCCTTTCACAAGCAACCCTTGGCTGCTTTAATTTACATTCTTACTAACCTAGTCTGTGAAATTTGCATTAAAAGGAATGCCTGCCTGAGAGATCAGGTGGGCTAGATGTTTTGGAAGACACAATGGTGGCTTGTTAGAGGTGGCATCTCCCAATCAGCCCTGTACCCAAAATGTATCATAAACTGTTGTGCATTTGTATGCAGAGTAAAACTTGATTCTGACCCTTGACCATTTTCTAACAAGGTTAATTTGGAGGATACCTCCTTCAGGAAGGCTGGAACATGACCAGGGTGACCATGTCAGGATGATATCATTTAGCCTGAGGATTTTATTTTCTTATAAATAAGGGATTTTCCTATAAGCTGGGGGTTTTTCTTGCTTTTTTTTAGCTTTTGGAGCTTTTTTTTGGCCACCTTTTTCTTTCTCTCAATAAAGTGGTGCATTTGAAATGGCTACCCAGTTCCTTGAATAGTGGTTAAAAAGGGTGTACTTTGGTATTTTCAAGGTCTCCTCAATTTTCACTTCACACACCTTTATTCCCTAAAGTGTGTAAGGGTTAAAAAATTAAAGGTTGGACTAAATGTACAAAAATGTGATCACCAAAAATATGTTACTCAAGTCAGGATGACTTTTTTTATGGTAGTTTATTTACAAAAAGAGAAACAGTAGAAGTAAGGAAATAAGAGAGAGTAGATAATTACTCTAGTCTGGTCCAAACCAGGCAGGGTTTCAGAGGCCCCAGCAAAGAGGGGCCCAGAGGTAAATTAAACAAGGGTTTTAGCTATTGACATGGGCATTGTGCAGAAATGGCAGGGACCCCATACCCCTTAACTCAGGCGGGCTGTGAACAAGGGAATTCCCTTCCCCCTTTCCTGCCCTTGTGATGCCCTAGGCAAAGACCATTATCCTTGGACTTCCTTTGAGTTGAGGTAGACAAAGAGATACACCTCAGGAACACACCTGGACTGTCTAAGCCCTGAGGGTCTCAGACAGACCCCACACCCCATTGAATGCCTGAGTGCAAGGAGTCACATACACACTACTGAAGAGAATACAAAAAGGCCAGAACTGGGGCACTAGGGGAGCAGCCTCCCATGGTTGTTCCCCTCATGCTGTCTTGCTGGCCATTGATCCTATCTTACTAATAAATCTTTCTTTTTATTTTTAAGCTAAGCCTGGAGTCCCCTCATTCTTGAGGAAGGTTTCCTTCCCGAATGCAGGGGTTCACCATTGGCACCCCTATAACACTATGAGGTCTCTTCCAAGATGAGGGACCTCTCTGGAGGCTAGAACCTCCTGAAAAGTCAGGAAATAAAGTCAGCCGTTTTCACTCACCCACGTGGTAATCCTAAGGCAGTCTGAGGTCCCAAGCTGGAGCTCCTTCAAGATCAATTTCAAAGGCAAAAAGAGCTGCTCACAGGAAGTTCTTGCCACTTTTAAAGACCCTTCCTTTTGTCACTTCCTGTGCCTTCCTTCCACTTTACATGGACCAATTGCAGCTATAGCTTTTCATTAAAACTGCCCAGGGGGCAGTCAGTCGATTTGGTTTGGTCACCTACTATCACACACATGGGTCACAGACCTCACCATACTTAAAGATAAATGAGTTATATACACTTCTGGTAATTAACTCTAAAAATGGGGAGGGGAGAGTTAATTCCATCTTCACAAGTGTATAGAAGAACCCAAGTTCTTTAGTTTCTTGGAAATTTCCATGATGGACATTCCCATATATAGTGCATTTCCCCAGAGACATTGTCCCCATAGTCTCAGAGCTTGGCTCTGTGTGGTGTCATGTATGACTCTTTTTTGTGTGGTGGCCAAAATAATTTGTCTCCTTTGTTTTAATTAAAGACTTATTCTTTGTAACTATTTTAGTAGTTCTTGTTTTTCCAGGTTGACATAAGTTTACAAACATTTTTTCTCACCTCTTTTAACATTGCAGTTAATAATTGAACAATATCCAGATTATAAGAGAAGTTGCTTTTCTAATAGCATATTTATTTAATAGTTTCACATTATCATAAACAACATTATGGATTTAGAACATGAAACAAATTCTTTTACCAATCAGATAATCTCAAGTTAGTTGAATACATTTCCAAATTCCCTTACACAGAATTACTTCAACTTATTGCCTTTTGCATTTTTGTTTTAGCCAATCACATCTAAAAATCTTGTATAAAAGTTCACCCATTAGAAGTAATTACATTCCACTAAAGAAATAATAATGTGCCAACCCACTGTCTTCCCAAGGGTCTGACCCTACTGGACTAGAGCCAAATTGATTGAGAGAAAGACACCAGAAACTGAGGAAGAATCAGAGGGGATTTTTAATGTCTCCTCAGCAGAAAAAGCATGCATGTGGCCATTATATTACAGATATTAGCCAGCTTTGATTGTTTGAGAGATAAGGAAGAAAAAAAAAGGACAAGATTATTGCTTGAGGCATGGATATAACAGCAGATTCTGACAGTAACTCCTTGGAGTGACTTTTGGGATCCTACAGGGATAGACTGATAACAGTTATCTAATCTGGAAACCTCAGGAGCCCTACCTGCTGAGATGATGATCATCTTATTAGGAAAGGTTCCTAGAATTGTTCTCAGAATTGGTCAGTGGTTGTGTTTCTTAGGAGTTGTCTGTGCAGATACCAAGGTAATATGGGTAGGAACTGGTATGGTAGGAGGACAAGGTTCCTTCAGGGCTGGAGTTGGTCATGGGATGGCAGAAGGGACAGGAGAGGATGGAGTATCTGGAGAAGGAGTGGTGGGGAGGGAGGAGGGTTAGCCAGGAGTTGTACAATATGAGAGGAGGTTTTTCACCTGAGACATAGGAGAGAAGTCATCCATCTGCATTTCAGGAGGAATAGGACTTTCCTCTCTACATAGTTCAAGAACAGGCTCGCAAAATTTAGATATATTTTGGATGGAATCCTCCTTTGCCATTTGACCATGCAAGGAATGCTTGAGATCGTCCAATTGAATTTGCATGTTGGCTTACATTTTAGCTTCCATTTTCCATATGGTACCCTGTTGTAGCTTAACATTTAGGATGATTTATTTACAATTAGGAAGGTTGAAGGTAGGGAAATTGAGAGAGAGAGAAACTCTGGCCCGGACCCAAGGCCCAGACCAGGTAAGAATTTAGAGGCCCCAGCAGAGGGGCACAGAGGTTAATTAAATAAGGCTTCTAGTCACAAAGCCTTTTACAATTAGAGAGGCAAGAGAGGCCTCCTTGAGGGTAGAGCCTCCAGAAACACCAAGGGAAGAAAAAGAGAGTTAGCCTAACTTACCCACGTGACAATTCAAAGAAGATATTTAAAGCAGTATCACCAGGGTCTCAGCATTTCAACACTCCTCCATGAACTAGAAAAGGTCCTTCGCCAGACGCTCTCTTCCACTGAACACCTCAGCTGACTGAGGACCTTCTCCCTTTAAAGGGTTACTTATGCATCACTTCCTGTACCTCCCTCCTAATTTGCATGTCCAATCACAATAGATGATTTTCATAGTACTGCCTGGGGGCAGTCAGTTGATTCTGATTTACCCACTCTAGCACACATGGGTTACAGACCTCCCAGAATTAGAGGTGTTCTCACCTTTGGTGATTAAATCTAAAGATGGGCATCTAATTATCTAATTAATCTAATTATCACAATTGTGAAACACTAGTGTCATTGGCTAAAAAGCCTCAAGAAAATCTACTGGACACTCCTTTAGACAATTCAGATCTAGTTTTATTTTCTAATGATTCTTCTTTTATGAGGGATGGCATACACTACACTGGAGCTGCTTTAGGCACAGAATTTGCCACTGTGTGGTCAACTTCACTGCTCTCAGATATAAGTGCTTAGGATGCAGAACTTATAGCCCTAAAACATGCCTGTATAACTGCCAAAGATAAAAAGGCAACAATTTGTACAGATTCTAGATATGCATTTGGAATTTGTCACTCAGTGGGTATGTTATGGCTTCAGAGAGGATTATTAACCTCAGCTGAAAAATCTATAGCTAATGCAAAAATTATTAATGAAGTTCTTTCTGCTCTCCAGCTACCTGAAACTCTAACCATAGTTCACTGCTCTGCCCATAGAGGTGGCACTGACCCTATCTCTAGGGGAAATGACCAGGCAGATAGTGTTGCAAAGCTAGTGGCTATAGATGGGCCTGAATTAATTTTAACATTAATAACCACTGATGACTTAAATTTATCACCTTCTTATAATGAAAAGAAAGTGGAAAAATAGAAGCAAAAATTTAAAGCCAAACAGAAAAATGGAGTATGGGTGTCCTCTGAAGGAAAACCCCTGCTCCCTATAAGTTTTTATCACCAGATTTGCCAATCTATTCATAAAAATGGTCATTTTGATACCCAGGGCATCGTGGACTCTGTTAAAAGAGTATGGATAGCACCTGGTATAACTACTATAGCCTGTAAAGTGTGTACAGCCTACCTTACCTGCTGAGCATATAACCAACATGCCTTTTGTGGCAAAGTTTTGGTGGGTGTCCTCTGGCTTACACATCTTTTGAGCACCTGCAAATTGATTTTATAACAATGCCAAAGGCTGGACATTATAAATTTTGTCTAGTCATAGTGGATCAACTGACCAAATGGCTGGAAGTATTTCCTACTGCCCAAGGCACAGTGGCTTTTGTTGATAAGGTGCAACAGGAGACAAAAACAATATCCTCTGGGAAGCCTTGGAGGAGTTTGGGCTTGAGACCTCAGACTGCTTCCCTTTGGACTGCCACATGGGCGAGTGAAAAGGCTGACTCCCTTTCCTTGGCTTTTCTGGAGGCACTGGCCTCTGGTGAGGCCCCTCGTCTTGGAAGAGGCCTCATGGCTAGAAGCCTTGTTTAGTTAACCTCTGTGTCTCCCTTTGCTGGGGCCTCTGAAGCCCTGCCTGTTTCAGACCAGGCCAGAGTAATTCTCTCTCTCACTCTCTCTCTCTCTCTCTCTCTCTCTCTCTCTCTCTCTCTCTCTCTCTCTCTCTCTCTCTTCTCTCTAATTTTCCTTACTTTCACTTTTTCTATTTGTAAATAAACTACCATAAAAGTCATTCTGACTTGAGTCATTCATTTGGAATTAAGTAATTAATTCCTGGCGACCATACTCTTAAATATTCAGTCCAACCATAATTTTACCCTTTACACCACCCCTTGACATGAACACATATCCGCCTGCACACTTCCTGGCTCACTAACCCCAGAATGGTACACACGGGTCTTCAGATAACCCGGAAAGTAGAATAGGGAGAGAGAGTTGGGTGGGATGGGGTTGGGGAGGGGGCAGAGTCCTATTCCTAGTACCCTTCACACTGCTATTCTGGCCTAAACAAAATTGAAAAAAAAAATGCCATTAAATAATGATAATAAAATCAGAGTCAAGAAAAACAAATTCTCTCACTGTCCATTTCCCAAAATGGATTTTTCATTCTATATCTGGTATGTGTCTCCTCTGGCTGGGAGGCAGGTTACAGAAATCCTGATAGGTTCCTAGTATACTGGCTGACCATTAGAATAATGAGACGTGAGACACCTTTCCAGAGTGTTTACCTTCCCAGTGATCTGAGGGTCATCACTAATTCCATGAAATCTGCATTAATTAGTTTATACAGCACTTCCCAGGTTTCTTTGAAAGTGTTCGTGATTCATGACATAGTAATTAGGCCAAAACAACAGCATCCCAAAATTTTAGTTGTTGTTCCAATTTAGGACATCACATTTTTCTCTCCAGTACATTGGCATGCCAAAAGGAGCTGGTATCAATGTTTTTGTACACTTGAGCTTTCCCCTTTTCTTTTAGGGAAAATGACTACTATTGGTATCACTGAGTCAATGAGTAGAACTAGTCTCATGATTTGGGCGTGATGTTATCATTTCACCAACAGTTATTGATTAAATGTGTCTATTTTGCCAAAGCCCTTTCAACACTTTTATCTCTGTCATCTTTGTCAACAGCATGGGGGCAAGGTAGAGCCTGAGAGATAATTTAGTTTGTAGTTATCTAGTATTGATTTGCAGTACTTTTGTTTAAATGTGGTATTGATATTTTACATATATTTTCTCCCGGACCGATCGGCCTCTTCCCAGGTGAAAAAGGGAAAAACTTGTAAGAAATGCACAACTGAGGAACATAACTTCCCTATTTGTGATTCTCGTCCCCTTTATCCCGCTGGAAGTCCTTCCAGGGATTAGTGACTTCCAGGAGTGCTTCTACAGGGAGATCATTTCCCATCTGCTAGTTCATAATCTGCATTTCTCTCTTTGAAAAGTCTAAACTCAGACACTGCCGGGCTGCGTCATCCTGTGCGAGTCACTGACTCCATGGCTTGACCTTCTCAGCTCTTCCACCTTAGAACCGATCCAAAGACCAAAGGAAAGGCTGGCCATTCGCAGCCTCGTCCGTCGTCTCCGTCCTTCATGTGGCTCTCCGGGATGAGCGTCTGCCCTTTCCATGCCTGGTACGAGGCCTGTCCCGGCTAACGGCTTCCCTTTCCATCACGAATGCACTTTTTCTAACAACAAGGCTTGCTCAGCTTGTCTTCTGCAGTCCGCTGGGCCCCGGGTGCGGGTGAATTCTTCCCCCCTCCAGGAGCCCATCTTCTTCGTGGCTCCTCTGATCTGTCTCCAGTGAGCTCATCTCTCAGCCCGCAGGCATGAGGAATGGCTCCTGCTCTTCGGGGCGACATGCTGGTCCTTCGCTCGTCCACCCTGTCTGTGGGCAAAGGGCTGAGGGTCCGAGGAACCGTCTGCTAATCAGACGTTCCCCAATTGGTGAATAGACATGTTGGGGGGCCCAAGGGAGGGGCTGAATGATGGGCTCCCCAAAGTATTTGTTCAGCTGCCTGACCAAGATCTGAGGCCATTGCAGAGGGCCAGCGATCTCGCTGCCGCTTCTCAGGGGTGACGCTGGTCTAACCAATAAACGGACACTTCTGACCCCACATCAGTCTCTCAAGATAATGTCAGTCATAGCAGGAGGAAGCATCAACGCTGGCCCCACCTCTAAGCCCAGGGCCTGCCCATGGCAGCTACTTCCTCTACTCTTTCCTGAATATCCCTTTGAATGAAGAAGGAAGCCACGCCAGCCTCAGTGTTTTCTCTGCTGTCTCTCCTGGGACTCGGGCACCCCAAGGAGTCGTAGTCCTGCCAAAGCCAGCATTGCCACAGGGAGGGAAGGCTCGCCCAGCGTCTTACAAAGATCACCTCCCTCAATCCTCCCCTCAACCCTGAGACGAAGCTGCTCTTAACACCCATTGTACAGAGAGGGAAAACCAGAGAGAAGTTAAATGACTCGCCCAGGGTCACTGAGGTGGTCATTGTAAAGCCCTCAGCACGGGGCCTGGCACCCAGGAAGCATTCTCTAAATGTTAGCTCTTCTTGGAGACGGAGTCCAACCCTGTCATTGGTCTGGAAGAAGAGTGAGCACCTCTGATGGTGTGGGAGGGGAGGAAGGACCTACCTGGGGAGGAAGGACAGTGCAGAGGGAGGGGGACGGCTCCCTGAGGATTGCGGGGCCAAGGGGACCTGGGCATCTGCTCAGAGGAGCTCCAGGGTAGGGGAGAAAGTGAGAAACGGGGAGAAAAGGTGAGGACGGGTGTCTGGTGGGGGGGCGTGAGGAGGGGGAAGGGCAGAGGTGTCAGGGAGGGGCCAGCAGGCACCCCAGACCCTCCCCTCCTCTTGCTAAGCCCCTGACCCCAGGCTGCTGGTCACTGCCTTGGTGTCTGCTCCTTCCTGTCCTGAGCAGCCCAGCCAGCTCGGCCATGTCCACACCCTCCTTTTACAGCCACTTCATTCCGCCTCTTCTGCCAGGTTTTCAGCCCGTATTTTTGTGCCTCTTATTCCACAGGAGAGGAAGTCATCCCAGCCAGCATTTCTAGGGCCCTCAGAGGTTTGTCCCCTTGCTGAGTAGGTGCCCCATTTTACAGATGAGGAAAGTGAGGCAGAGAGGAAGTGACGTACCCAGGGTCACACTGCCACCAAGTGTCTCAGGTGATTCCACTCCAAATCTTGATTCCATCCGATGTTCCCCTTCCAGGGGTTCACATGGAGGCCCCGAGGTCTCCCACCCCCTCTTGAGGGAACCTCCTCGTTGTATGTCAATGAAACAGTGAAATGGGAGTGAAAGGACATTAAATGAGATAAGCCTGACCCCTGTGTGGGTCCCAGAAGGGCCCTCCTGCCCACCCCAACTGAGGCGATAATAAGGGGCAGAGACAGGATTTGAACCTGGGACTTGGGCACCCCAGCCCAGTGGGCCTGCTTCCTGTTGTACCATGCTGGTGCCCAGACATAGAACACACATGGTGTGTGTGTGTGTGTGTGTGTGTGTGTGTGTGTGTGTGTGTGTGTGTGTCAGGCCTCCGGCCATCTCTTCTGGTCACTGAGTTTCACCTGGAGGGGAGGCTGGACGTCCCCCGGGCTCACTCCTGTTTCACACAAGAACACACAGAGGCCCCAGAAGAGACAGACACGTATCACAGGCAGAATCTGAACCCAGGGCCTCTGAAGGTCTCCCTCCTGGGGAGCAGCAGGGAGGGGGATGCCGGGCCTCCAGGACCACCAGCACCTCCTTTCCTCTCCCAGCAGAGGCCCTCCGAGGGGATCCTGGATCAGCCCCTTCCTGGGTGACTCTGTCTGAGGATCCCCCCAGGAGGCTGGGCTGGGAGGGCTGAGAGGGAGGGAAGGAGGAGGCAGAGGGGAGAGGATGGGGAAGGGGCTGGGCCTTTGCTGCACAGAAATCACTGAGGAGGTTCTTCCTCCTGCCCAGGCCTGAGTGAAGGACAATACAAACAGCCCAGGAACATCCACCCCAAAGGGAGCCGCTCCCTGCTCTCAGCAGAGGAACTTCCAGAGAAGAGCCCCACAGAGGGGGCTGCGGGTGGGAAAGTTCCCGGTGTGGAGAGGCGGCCTCAGGGCAGCCAGAAGTCCCTCCTCAGGGCCAGGAACAGGCTGGTTTGCCCTGAGTGGTTGTGGCTGACCTGGAGAAGAGAAAGGCCAAGAGGGCGAAGGAGGCCCAAAGCAGGCCTGGGCTGGGGAGGCAGAAATGGCCTGAGAGGGACAGTGAAGGGATGATCTCCTGAGGCTTCCCTCCAGCAGCCACGGAGGAGACGGGGGCACTGGGGAGCCCTGCAGAGTCTCAGGGAGCCCCGCGTGGGGGCAGGGCGTCCAGGCGGGGCTTGTCTGCCCAGGTTTGATTAATTTATTAAAAGATGGTTTGTCCTCCGGCTAAAACCTATGGTGGGGGGTAGTGGGGGAGGAAGAGAGACAAAGTGAGAAAGGCAAGAGAGAGAGAAGAAATACAAGAGACAAAGACAAGAGAAAGGCCAAAGAGGGATAAAGCGGGGGAAGGAGAAACATTTCAGAACGCACTGAGGCAACTGCCCCCCCCCCCCCCCCGCCATTTGAGATTGAAACAGGGTGCTAGAGAGGCAGTCAGGAGGCTCTGAAGTTTGAGTCAGGCCTACAGGTGGGAGGTACTGGGTTCAAATCAGCCCTCAGATACTTCCTAGCTGTGGCATCATGGGAAAGGCGTTGAAATCCCCTCGTCTAACCCTTCTGCTACTGCTGTTTTGCAATCACTACACAGCATTGATTCTCAAAGGGAAGGGAAGGATTTTGAAAACAAACCAAACACAAATAAACCAAGATATTAGGTCAAACAGTTTATCAACTTTTTAGTCTAACAAAAATGTGGTCATTCATGGCATTGAGAAATATTATTACAAATGGAATGAAATCTAACTTTGAGCTCTAACCAGTAAGCAAACCCGTGCAACGGAAATTCAGACAAAGCCAGACGGGTGTCTGGCACTCGGCGCCTTCTGGAATGTGACTCGCAGGAAATTTTCCTCGATACAGAGCTTTGCTTCACAACGTCTACGAAATACTACATAAACACCGACAATGATCTTCAGGGCTCTATAACAGCTCACGCATTAGGAATCAAGGTCTTCATTTCCTTTTTGTCCTTGAGGCCACGGGCTGAGCCAGAATCAGATTAGAATCCAAAGAACCAGAGGACAAGACATTTTAAAGCCAGTCGGCTCAGCTAACGTTCTAAAAACGGATACAAATGCAAAAAATAAATGTTGGGGGGGGGCAGCTGGGTAGCTCAGTGGATGGAGAGCCAGGCCTAGAGACAGGAGGTCCTGGGTTTGAATCTGGCCTCAGACACTTCCCAGCTGGGTGACCCTACACAAGTCACTTGACCCCCATTGCCTACCCTTACCACTCTTCTGCCTTGGAACCAATACACAGTATTGACTTCAAGGCAGAAGGTGAGGGTTTTAAAAAATAAAATAAAGGGCTAACAGTTTTAAGGAAGAACTATAATGCTAGGAAATACAATTCAACAAATCTATATAATTTACTAGCCATGGGATTTCACCTGTCTAAAGGGGTAATATGGAAATATTAGCACCAAAATGGTTTAATATCCTAAATGGTTGATAGCAAACACTATGTAAATGTTAATCCTTGCTATTGCAATCATTATTTTTTAAACCCTCACCTTCCTTCCAGGAATCAATATTGTAGATTGGTTCCAAGGCAGAAGAGTGGTGAGAGCTAGGCAATGGGGCTAAGTGACTTGCTTGGGGGTCACAGCTAGGAAGTGTCTGAGGCCAGATTTGAACCTAGCAGCTTCTGTTTCTAATATGCCTGTTTCTCAAACCAGCAGGCCACCTAGTTGCCCCCATTATTATTGTTGCTTTAATAGAATGTTCATATTAGATAGTCTTACATAGGATTTTAGATGTGATTAAAAGTGTGAAAGGTAATTTGATAGCTTTGTTTCAGGTTTCAAACTCAATATATTGTTTATGAAGAGGTGAAATTTGACAAATCCTTATAAAGATATGCTGCAGAAAAGCAGTTTCTCTTATAATCATTGATGTTGCTAGATTATAAACTACATTTTTGAAAAGGTGGAAAAATACACCTGATGGCAAAAAAATTATATTTTATCAGCCCTGATGATCATGTGTTTTAATTATATCAAGCATTGCTTCATGAATTTTAATTCTAATTTGTTGTAAATCTAATTCTTAGCATTATGTTTTATTCTTATTTGATGATCCTTTATGGAAATCATGAAATAATGTTATAATGAAATTATGTGATATTGGTTATAATATAATCTATAACGCTATTGAAGTATGACTATATTACAATGTATAATGCTGTATCATTTAATTTTGGTTTTTTTTGTATTTAATTTGTATGATATTGATGTTAAAACCCATCAAGTATTTAATTGGCTACGTTTGAAAGGAGAAAACTGAAGAGATCTGCTTAAATCTCGTTTCCCTTTGAGCTATAAGAGCAAGTGAAATTCTTATCCCCTTCTCCATTATTATGACTCTCTGATGAGAGGGAAAGTAATTATCAGAGGGAGGAGTAGTTAGGACTTTGTTCGTCTTATAGAAATGTCTTATTGTGTAGCATTCAAATTTTAACCAATAAAGAATATGAGGCTATTTATTCAAGGATAATATGGTTTCTCAATGGGGGCATGATATTCCCATAAGCAAAAAATGTGTTTCCTTCATCATCATCCCCAGAAAAGAGGGTGCCTTGACTCTTGCTTATGAAGGGAATTGTGTCCTGTTTATCTCTGACCTGACAGCTGTCCCCTGAGTCTCTGTTAATTGATATTTTGAGACAAGGTGGACATGAAGACCTCAAATCCTACCTTACCTTCATCAGAGGGGTTGGACATCTGCTTAGACACAGAAATCAGCCAATTGCATCAAGAGCCTGAGTCCTTAGTAGAATGGACTGAACAGTAGGGATCAGATCCCCAATCCCTTCCATATCTTCCCCATGCACTCATTTTGTTTGTTTGGTAAGATCTATATGTGCCAGCAAAAAAACAGGAAAAAAGTGAGTGCCAATAAACTAGAGAATGGCTAAAAAAACTGTAATAGATGAACACCAACAGATTGTGAGGAAGAATGACAAGCATTAGGATTTCAAAGAAAAAGTCCTTATCACATTATTTTTTCCACAGTATGAAATTTGGAATGTTTAATGAGGGCTTCTCTGTGGGACAGTCTATGAAGTCTGTGCTACAAATGCCTTTCCAGGTGAATTGAAGACAATGAATCTTATCTCCAACATAATATATCCAGTGTATAATCAAAAATGAGCTCAAGGTGAAGAAGCCCTCCCTGTAATCATTCCCTGTATATCCTTTCATTCCAAAAAAAAATGTTGTTCACTACTGAATATACAACTCTTTTCCTCCATCATCTCACATTTTTTTAAACAATTATGTGCAAAAACAATATTCAACATTAAAAAAAAATTGAGTCTTGGATTTTTTTACCCCATGCTCAAGGGATGTTAAATAATCTTATACAGATTTTCTACATGCAATCGTATAAAACATTTTTCCATATTGACCTTCTTGTGGAACTAAACACAAACTAACAAAACAAAAATTTTAAAAGTGAAAAAAAATTTCCTTTGGTTTGGATTCAGTCTGCATCAATTCTTTCTATGGATGAAACTAATGAGTTCTTTAGGATTATTTTGGATGTTATATGTGTTATAGAGAATATATCAATTCACAGTTGTTCCGCATTCAATACTGCTGTCACAATGTACAGTGTTCTGGTTCCACTAAATTCAGTCTTCTTCAGTTCTCAAGCCTTTCAAGGTTTTTCTGAGTTCCTCCTTCTCCGCATTAACTATAAAACAATAGTATTCCAGTAAAATCATATATCACCAGCCATTTCTCAATTGATGAGTTTTCTCTTAGCTTCCAATTTTTTCATCATCCCCAAAAAAGCAGCTTTAAGTTTTTTTTATTTTTTAAAATACATATAGGTCCTTTTCCTTTTTTAATGCCCCTTGTACACAGTTCAAAATTGCTCTCTCCAGAATGCTTTCAGTTCACAACTCCCTCAATAGTTCATTAGTATCTCAATTTTCCCACATCTCCAACTTTTGTCATTTTCCTTTTCTGTCATAATAGCCAATCTAAGAGATGTCAAGTGGTCCCTCAGATGTATTATAATTTGCATTTCTCTAAATAATACTGATCATCCTCCTCCGAGGAAAACACATACAACTTGAGCACATTCATTAGGTTTTTCTGCACTGTGAAACCTCTGATATGAAGAAGTGATCTCTGGCTGAAAGCCTTCCTACAAGGAATCCATCTGGAACTGGTCTGGTCAGAAGACATTTTCTCATACCGAACAAGCTCTGGATTCTCCATTTCAACAATTCATGACAGTAATAAGATTTTTATCCAAAAAGAATTCTTGGCTGGGAATAAGAGATGATTGTTGCCTGAAGGCCACATTCATCATTACTAAAGTTTCTCTTTAATGTGGATCTTCTTATGTTAAATAATCTAAAAGTGGCAACTATAAGCTCAATCTCACTCATGAGGTATCACTCCAGTGAAGATTTTCTAACATGAAACTGTGGAGCTTTATGTGGAAGCCTATTCAAATTGATTGCTTTCATAAAGTTTCTCTGCAATGTGAATGCTTTGATGCTTAGCAAGATGACTCCTCAGTGTGAAAGCCTTTCCACACTGTTTACATTCATAAGGTTTCTCTCCAGTGTGGACTCTCTGATGTCTGGGAAGATGGCTCTTCTGTGTAAAAGTCTTTCCACATTGCTTACATTGATAAGGTTTCTCTCCAGTGTGGATTCTCCGATGTGCAGCAAGACAGCTCCTCTCTCTGAAAGCCTTTCCACATTGTTGACACTGAAAAGGTTTCTCTCCAGTGTGGATTCTCTGATGTGCAGCAAGATTTCCCCTCATTGTGAAAGTCTTTCCACACTGTTTACATCCATAAGGTCTCTCTCCAGTGTGGATTCTCTGATGTATAGCAAGACTGCCCCTCTGTGTAAAACTCTTTCCACACTGTTTACATTCATAAGGTTTCTCTCCAGTGTGGGTTCTCTGATGTACAATAAGAGAGGCCCTCTCTGCAAAAGCCTTTCCACATTGTTTACATTCATAAGATTTCTCTCCAGTGTGGATTGTCTGATGTGCAGCAAGCTGGCCCCTCACTGCAAAAGCTTTTCCACAGTGTTTACATTTATAAGATTTCTGTTCAGTGTGGATTCTCTGATGTTCAGCAAGATCGCCCCTCCATGTGAAAGTCTTTCCACACTGTTTACATTCATAAGATTTCTCTCCAGTGTGTATTCTTTGATGTACAGCAAGATGGCTCCTCTGAGTGAAAGCCTTTCCACACTGTTTACATTCATAAGGCTCTGCTCCAGTGTGGATTCTCTGATGTGCAGAAAGATGGGTTCTCTTTGTGAAAACCTTTCCACACTGTTTACATTCATAAGATTCTTCTCCAGTGTGGATTCTCTGATGTCTGGCAAGATGCGCCCTCCGTTTGAAAGCCTTTCCGCACTCTTTACATTCATAAGGTTTCTCTCCAGAGTGGATTCTATGATGTGCAGCAAGAGAGCCCCTCTGTGTGAAAGCCTTTCCACACTGCTTACATTCATAAGGTTTCTCTCCAGTGTGGATTCTATGATGTGCAGCAAGAGAGCCACTCCGTGTGAAAGCCTTTCCACACTCTTTACATTCATAAGGTTTCTCTCCAGTGTGGATTCTCTGATGTGCAGAAAGACCATCCTTCTGTATGAAAGCCTTTCCACAGTGCGTGCATTCATAAGGTTTCTCGCCAGTATGGATTCTCTGATGTGTAGCAAGATTTCCCCTTTTTGTGAAAGTTTTCCCACATTGTTTACATTCATAAGATTTCCCTCCAGTGTGGATTCTCTGATGTGTAGCAAGATGGCCCCTTTCTGTGAAAGTCTTTCCACATTGTTTACATTCATAAGGTTTCTCTCCACAGTGGACTATTTGATGTGCAAGAAGATCAGAGTTCTGACTGAAAGGTATCCCACCTTTATCACTCATAGGAACCATCTTTACATGTTGACTTTTTGGATGTGTAATGAAGTCTAAACTCCAGCCAAAGGCCATTCCCTCTAGGTTACCTTCATACATGGGTATTTCAGGAGGTTTATCATGCAATTGAACAAGTCCTACTTCTTCAGGAAAGCATTTCCTATATTTGCTATCCTGACAACTGTCATTTCCTGAGGTCAATTTCGTATACTGATTTAGGACTGAATATTGGCTGAATTTCTCGGCAGGTTCATCAAATTCACCATCACTTGTTGGATTTTTATCTACCTTGAAATTAGAGTCAAAGATTTTTCTCAAAATGAAGTCACAGGGACTTTCATCCATGCATCTGTGGGGGTCATATCCTTCCACAAGAAGACCCAGCTTTGTAGACATCTCCTTCACCTCAAAATTAGTCTCTGCCTCTGAGGAAAACAAATAATGATATAAAGACAGAAAGAAGGAGGACACACACACACACACACACACACACACACACACACACACACACACACACACAGAAATAGAAGTTCTTTCCTTTGACAGCAGAAAGTAACTGATTTTTTATTCTATTTCCTCAGGCCCAGAGGAGTTTTCAAATTTAAACAAGCAGAACCAGTCTTTGGCTATACCATTAGGTCATATCTGCAAGATGGATGATTTTAGAAATACTTTCACATACAATAACTGAAACTTCACAATGGACCCATGACACAGGCAGGCCAAAGATTCTCAACATACTTTGGAAATTTTGTATCCTTTAGATTTCATTTCCCGGAATTCTTCCCTCGCCCCAAAATTCCCTTTCCCTTTCTGTTTATGTGCATCTTTCACGTGATTGTATATAAGTTTTGAGTAACGCCTCTTTCACTCTCTCTTCCACATGAGTTGCTTGAGTGAGAGCTCTCCCTGTTTCTCTAGCCTTTTTAGTTTTCTTTTGCTTCAAGTTAAATATCAATAGATCTTATTAAACATTTATTTATATCATACTTGGAGTATTGGATATTAATTTTAAAATCTACACTTAGCAATTCAGGTCATGAGTAAAGAATGGAGGAATGACCTGACAAAAATTCCTTGAAGCTAGACTACAACTCAAACACTATGCCTGACCATGCTCTGTCCACAATATTGGACAGATTTTCTCTGTTGCCCTATCTTTCCTAAAAAAAAAAAAACAAAAAAAAAACACTTGGTTATTCTTATAATTGTGTAAATCTCAGGTAACTTTCTAGATATTCTGTTCTCATCATTTTGGAGGGACTATCACATGCCCATTCTTGGTAAATTTTATATGCTAAGCAGAGAAACAACTTCACTGTTTTTTTTAACTCTCATGCAGTAATTTTCGAGGTGGAATTAAGTTTTCTTCTTTTTCACTATAGATGCAAAGATATTATGCCACTTAGTCTAGACATAGTAAATATTCATCTTAATTTAATGTCTCATATCCTATATTGAGTCCATCATCTATCTCTCAGGAAAAGAACAGCATGATTCAGCATTGGTGTACCAGCCCCTAAGTTTACCACTCCCATCACTACAACAGATAAAAGTCTTTTGGAATAAGAGTCCTTATGCACTAGTTTTCAATTCACTCACCTGGACAGGAACTCCTTGGGCTTTTTTGTTCTAGCAGCCATGGTGCTTTCCCTTGCTGAAAACAGGACATAAAATTTTCTCTAGGAACTGGAAGCCCTGGACATAAGGAAGGAAGGGTTCAGGAAAGAAAAATATAATATATGGTTCTCCAAAGAGAATGTTGCATAGAAGCGAGGCCTATAAAATGGTTTCTATTGTATTCACTGTTGGGACATCTGCAGAAGGGTAGAGATCATGGAAACCACTTGCAATCAGAAATTTCCATCTTTGTTTACCTCTTGTACTAGAAGGATAGCCACATTCTACAACTTCCATTATCTAGAAATAAAAGGCAGCTGGTAGTGAAGGGGTAAGAGATCAGAACTTGGAGTCAGAAAAACAAATTTAAACCAGTCTCAAAGAGAAGGTAAGTGGGTGCTCCTGGGCAAGTTATCTGACCTCTGTTTGCCTCAGCTACCTCAACTATGACTTGAGGATGATAAGAGTTTCAAACTGTGTAATAAGAATCTCTTACCCTAAAAATTACGATCCCTAGCAAAATTATGATTTCTAGGACCCTATTTACTTCCTGTCATTATGTGCTGACATAGGATATAAATTGGGAGTTCCATGTCTAGCCTTTTTTCCTTCCTATTGGTGGCTTTGTCAGAGTAGGCATTTTGAGCAGGCAAAAACTTAACCACGTGATTCTTTTTTGTCAGATAATAAACTTTATAAAATAGAATACTTGAAATAATTGGACATTAATTTTAACTCTTACATTTACGGTGACCAGAAGTGGGGTTCAGAAACCCTTAATACTCTCTGAGTTGATAAGCCTCCTGCTGCTAACTCCCTGGGTGGTCCCAGCCGCCTGCTTCTGCCATGCCTGCTCCTGTTGCTGCTGTTGATTGGAGCTGCTCTCTCGAGGCTTTGAAAGTATAAAATCCCTCTTCCCCTTACATTGCCAACAGTTGAGTGCTTGCTGGCTGCTTGACTTGGAAGCCTAGGTGTGTTTCCCTTAGACAATTCCTCTTAACTCCCTGTCCCTGTGGCAGGGGAAGCAAGCTGCTCCCTAGCATTTTACCCCTAGGGGAAAGGGAAGGAAGGTTACTCTTCTAAACAGGAAGCTGAATTGCAAGCATGGTTCACTCTATGAATGAGCAGTGCATTACCTATCTCAAACAGCTCCCAGTTTTAGGGTGCCTTTTATTCCTACTGGGTGCACTGGTCCTTGCAATTTCAAGGAGAGATTCATCTCCCTACACTCCCTTGACATTCTGGCCTGCCCAGTCTCTACAATACATCCAATATGGGATTCCTCCACACAATGTTCATTGAGGAATTCTTCTTCACTATGGGAGATCCCAGAGGTGTGACCAAAAAACCTAGATGGATGATGATGCTGGGGAGGGGAAGGGACTTTAAAGAGTCTGGAGGTGGACTTTAAGTCTTTTCAGACTCCCCTGTTTTATGGAAATCTCTGTATCAGAATTGGAAAAAAGGACTCTTGAATTCAGTGCCTATATCCTGGCACATATATTGTATTTGCTGATTATTTGTTTTAAGAATTAATTTTGTTTGTTAAGTTTACATATTAATCTAATGTAATATATTCTGTTACACTATGTTACTTTAAGTTACTGTGTTTTGACAATTAGCTATATATACTGTTATATACTCTTTATTTGTACCTCGCCATATGAGTGGACTGGAGAAGATACCATTGTAAAAGTACCCTTGAGATGTTTGTAACAAAAGGGTCCATTTAGTAGCTGAAGTGAAGTGTTATAGCACTATTCCTCACCTCCACATCAAAATGGATGAGACATATGAAAGACATGTCTTCTAGAACTGTTACAGTCCCAGGCCAAAGGAGGGAGCAAACTGAGGGATTGGTTACCCCATGATGGATTATAGTCTTATAAAGTTTTCCTAAGGGACAGGGTACCCCTAAATGGCCCCCAAAAGGGAGCATTTCAGCCAAGAATGAAAGCCATGAGCTTCAGTAGCTACCTGAGTGGATCCGAGTGTTGATCAACACCCTCCTAAGGGAGGGATTGTGTAATTGTCATAAAATTCTAGTTTTATAAGTTAAAAAACTTGCTACCTCCCAGAATCCAGCAAGTAAACTGCTTGGAGAAGGCACCATGGAGATGCCTATAGAAACCTCACACTTCACTGAAAGATTCAGAATGAACTTTGGATGGTAGTGAAATTGAACTGTGTGTGGGGTTGTAACACATTTATTTGTATGTATACTCTTATGCTGAAGGGGACTGTCCCCTAATTGACTTTTTGTCAATGCGCCCAGCAATCATTGGTTTAGTTCTCTTTCCCTTTTATCCACAAATTACTGTAATGTATAAATTGGTTATGTTTACAAGATCCATTGGGGAGACCAGTCTTCCAAAGGATCTCAGGGGGGACTGTGTAATTTGAATCTGTTATCTTAAAAACTATGATTCCCCAGCAAAACTACAATTCCCAGGACCCCACTCACTTCCTATCATTATGTGCTGACACAGAGAGGATATAAATTGGGTGGAGTTCCGTGTCTAGCCTCTTTTTCCTTCCTGTTGCAGCTTTTATGAAGCGGGCATTTTGAGCAGGTAGAAAACTTAGTCTCGTGGTTCTATTTTGTCAGATAATAAACTTTATAAATATAATACTTGAAGTATTGAACTTTAACTCTTACAAAACTCACAGGGTTGTGAAATTAATGATGATTATGAACTCCTTTACCCAGGAGAGGACATAGAGCAGGTATTTTGAAATGCTTATTCCCTTCCTTTCCATTCCTATCATTTGGCCTGTAATTGAAGGGAAGAATGAAGAATTAGGATAAACTTGCTAGACTACGCAGAATATGGGGCTATGAGGTACAGCTTTATACTTCTTTTTAATTTTTTTCATATTGTTTCTTTTTGTAAGTGAATAATAATATAAAACCACAACCTTGAAACAAAAACCCAAATAAACAAAATTGAATGCTTTCATCTGCATTCTAACTCCAATAGTTCTTTCTCTGGAAGCATTCTTTGTCAAAAGTTCCTTAGAATTGTAGTAGTTCATTGTATTGTTGAGAATAGCCAAGTCAATCACAGTTGATCATTCCATAATATTCCTGTTACTATGTACAATGTTTTCCTGGTTATTATTTCATTCTGCATCAGTTCATGTCAGTCTTTCCAGCTTTTTCTCAAATCACCCCATTTATCATTTCTTATAGTACAATAGTATTCCATCACCATCATATCCTACAACTTGTTCCTTCAATTTCCAATTCTTTGCTACCCCCAAAATAAGAGTTACAAATATTTTCCTAAAAGTACATCCTTTACACTTTTTTCTGATCTCTTTTAGGTACAGACCTAGTAATGGTATTATTGGATCAAAAGGTGTGCACTGTTTTATAGCCCTTTGGGAATTATTCCAAATTGCTCTCCAGAATAGATGGATCAGTTCACAACTCTACCAAAAAATGCATTAAGTGTCCCAATTTTGTCTCATCCCCCTAGCCTTTGTCACTTTCCTTTTCTATCATATTGGCCAATCTGGTAGGGGTGAGGTGGTACCCCAGAGTTCTTTGAATTTATTTTAAAAAAGGGGGATTTAGAACGTTTTTTCTAATGCATATTGATTTCTTTATCTGAAAACTGCTTATTCACAACCTTTGACCATTTGTCATTTGGGGAATGATTTGGATTCTTACAAATTTGACTTAGTTCTTTATATATTTGAGAAATGAGATTAGAGGGCTGTTATAAAAGTTTTTCCCAGTTTGATGTTTTTTCTTCTATCTTGGTTACATCAATTCTGTTAATACAAAAAAAATTAAATTTAATATAGTCAAAATTATTCATTTTATATCTTATAATGTTTTCTATCTCCCGTTTGGTCAGAAATTCTTCCCTTCTCCAAAGATCTGATAGGTAAATAATTCTATGTTCCCTGAATTTAATTATAATATCATGTTTATGTCTAAATCATATGCCCATTGACCTATCTTAATAGGATATGAGCTATTGGTCTATACCTAATTTTTGCCATATTGTTTTCTAGTTTTCCCAGTAGTTTTTGTCAAATGCTGAGATCATATCCCCAAAGCTGGGATCTTTGGGTTTATCAAATACTAGATTGCTGAGGTCATTTACTGCTAATCTATTCCACTGATCCACCCTTATGATGCTTAACTAGTACCAGATTGTTTTGATGATTACTATTTTACAATACAGTTTTCAATCTGGTACTGCTAGGCTACCATTCTTCACATTTTCTTTTTCATTAATTCCCATGATACTCATGATCTTTTGTTCTCCCAGATTAATTTTGTAAGTATTTTTCCTTGTTCTACAAAATAGTTTTCTAGAGAGAGTTCTAGGGGTGGAGCCAAGATGGTGGAGTAAAGCTCAGAGTTGCCATGAGAATCCTCTTCAACCAATATTAAAAAAACACCACAAAATGAATACAGGAGAGAAAGAACCAACAAGGAGATAGAGTGAAACAATTTTCAAGAAAATAAAAACCCCAAAGGAAGGTAGAGTACATCTGGAGCACTGGGGGAGAGGGGAGCACAGCCAGCAGGAGGCTATGAGAGTGTGAAATCCCCTACCCCTTTTATGATTATAATAGTATTAACCTTTATAATTATAACACAAATATAATTTGCTTTATATGAATTATAAGCATTAGCTAAGAAAAATACAAATTAGGGTGGTAGTAAATTTTGCTGACAGGAACTCTGACCTTAAACCTGTAACCCAAAAGTTTCTATCAAGCCCACCACACTCTGCTTCATTTATGAAAGTTAGTTAGGAGGTGGAGGGCTGCTTTTGAGTGTCTGATAAGACAGTCAGTCAGAAGGTGGAGGGCTGCCTTTGGATTGCCTGGCTAGGTGCAATGATCATGTCAGCCATCCTTAACTGCCATCTTTAGAAGTAGCTGACTTCTGACGTTAAAAGAAATTATGAGCAAAAACAATCAGACCTTGATTGACCCCTTATTGCAGAGGCCTTGGAAAGGTCAGCCATAATAATAGATATTACTTACAACCCATAGTGACTACTTCTGTACTTTCTAGCTTATTCAGCACTTGTGTCATTAATTAGGACCTGCCCATGAAAGATCCTACTTTAAGTTTGACTATTTTCTGTCTTTAATCTGATACTATGTCATCAGATTTCTGAGCATAAAAAAAGGCTATCTCCTAAGGCTCAGGGTTTTTGGTCTTGGTCTTGACCAGACTCCAGCTTTATTGTGAGTCTGGCCTTCTCTCAATAAACCCATTTCTTATTGGCTTGGAGACCTTGTTTCCATTATTGGTTAATAAATTTTCACCACAGCTATAGCTAGGAGTGAAGAACACCCTACCCATCCTATATCTCTTGTGCAAGGTTTGGAACCCAAGCCCAAGCAAACAACCAGTCCCTGAGACCCTGCCTGGGCAACTAGAGGTATGATCAACCCACATGCATGTGGGGAGGTCCGGAATCCCAGCCTAGGGCAGTCTATGCTGAAGTGGGCTGACCTGTGTGGGTCCAGAGCAAAGCCAGGAGTCCCAGTCTGGGCTTGGGGTGAGGACCTAAATCCTAGTTTGAGATCATTCCTAAGGGTCCTGATCTTTTTGCCAAAAGGTCAGTGCAGAGCCCCAGGACAGGACAATCAACCGTGTGCCCGATTAGATGAAATACACAGTGACACCAAAAAAAACTTACACCTAAGCCTTAGGCTAGAATTTAAACAGTTCCTGACCTGACCAAGCTCAGAGTAAGACCAAAGCTTATGCCCAAGCCTGAAGCAAGTCTTTAAGTTATCAGTATCTCAATTGAATCAGCAGTGGGAGGTGGCTTTCAGAGCTTTCAGCCCACAGGCCATCATACTATATTGGAAAAACTGAAACTGGCAGAAACCCAGAAAAAAAAGAGCTAAGGGTAACATCAAGGAAGGAATAAAGTTTAAGAGGATACCCAAGGAAACAACAAAAAAAAGCATCAAACTCTAAAGAATTTTTATGGTGACAAAAAGCAAGATACAGACACAGAAGGGGACAGTGAAAGCAAAGCAAAAACATGCAAAGTCCAAAAGAAAAATATGGACTGGATACAGATTGTGGAAGAGCTCAAAATAGACTTCAAAAACCAATTAAGAGAGACAGAGAAAAAGTGGGGAAGAGAAATGAAAGCAATGCAAGAAGAAATTCAAAAGGAGAACCAAAAGCTGATGGAGGAAAATCAGGCCTTAAAAATTAGAATTGAGCAACTAGAAACTAATGATTTCATGAGAAATCAAGAAACAATAAAACAAAACCAAAATGAAAAAACATGATCTATTTTACTGAAAAAAATCAAATGACCTAGAAAACAGATCCGGGAGAGACAATTTAAGAAGTATTGGACTACTTGAAAGCCATGATAAAAAAAATCTTGGACATCATAATACAAGAAATTATCAAAGAAAACTGCCCAGATATCCTCATATAAGAAAATTGAAATTGAAAGCATTCACAGATCATCTCCAGAAAGAAATCCTCAGATGACAACTTCCAGAAATATAATAGCTAAATTCAAGAGAGCTCCCAAGCCAAGGAGAAAATACTGCTTGAAGTAGAAGAAAGAAGTAATTCAAACAAGAAAGAAACAATTCAAATACCATGCAGCCACAACACAGGACCTAGCAGCTCTTAAATTAAAGGACTAGAAGTCATGGAATATGATATTCTGGAAGGTAAAAAAGATCTAGGTTTACAACTCAGAGTCATCTATCCAGCAAAACTTACTATATTCTTTCAGGGGGAAAAAGTGGACATTCGATAAGAGAGAAGACTTCCAAGCCTTCCTGAAGAATAATAAGCCAGACCTTAACAAAAAATGTGAAGTCCAAACAGGAGACCCAAGAGAAACTAAAAAGGTAAATAAGAAAAACTTAAGGGACTCATTAAGGTCAAAGTGTTTGTATTTCTACATGGAAAGAGGACATCTGTAATTCTCAAAAATTACTCTGAGTAGTAGAGAAGACAGAAGGAATATACTTAGAAAGAGGATGGGGAAGTAAGCTGATTATGGTGATATGATGTATAACATGATGTATGACGATAAGATGTGTATGTATAGGTGATGAAATGACACATGTATGACATAATATGTAAAAAAATCAAGGGGTGAAAAAGAGGATTGTGCACTCTGTGTGCAGTTTTACTTTGTTACCCCTTGTCCCCTAAAACAGACCCTTTTTGCCTAACTTTCAAGTGGTTTTCCTCAGAAGAGCTACTTCACTCCTTTCCCATGTTTGTTTTGTGACTCTAGTTATTTAGAAGCACTGTTTTAGGGTTACTTTCAGATTCTTAGGGCAGTTCCAGCTTTTGTTTCTGCTATGCTGCATTAACAAGAAATTCTTTCTAAAGACCAAACTCATTCCAAAGGGGAAGGGGCTGCCTTGGCATGTACAAGGTTCCCTTCACCACCATCTTAAAGAAAGCTGCCTGGGTATAAACAGAGAATTTGCACACAAAATTCAGATCTAATTAGAGGCTGAACTAGATGACTTTTGAGATTAGCTTCAGAAATGTACATCAGTAACACTGGTTTACATTTTCACCTGAAGCTATCTAAAACAGAGAAGAATCAATTTCCAGAATAAGAAAGGAAAGTCCCAGATTCCTGTCAAATAATTCAAAGACATTTTTAATGAAAAGCAGGCAGGAGGAGAATCCAGAGCAGAGATCAACAGTTTTGCTTTTGTTATTGACAAAGGCTCAAAATCTTGTACATTTGGCTTGGAATGAGGACATCCTCTTAATGGGAGATTCAGAGTATCAGAGTAAATGGTCCTTACCCACAGAGAGTACATTCTGCACATTCTCCAGCATGACCTCCAGGTACAGCTCTTTCTGAGAATGGTCCAACAGGCCCCACTCCTCCTGGGTGAAGTCCACAGCCACATCCTTGAATGTTATTGACCCCTAAACCAGCAAAAGTCACAGGATTTAGAGCTGAACTTTCAGAACCCATATAGTACAACCCTCAACAATTGAGTGGAGGAAACTGAAGCACACAAGGGATTTACCCAAACTCCTAACCTTGAAGAGTGTCAGAGCCACACTGAAGATCACTCACTCAGAACCCAGTGAAAAGGCATTTTATGTCTGAAGTGAGAATCATGTTGTGAAGTAGTAAAACCTAGAGAAGTGTCTTTAATCTGTAATGCTTTTCCCTATGGAATCAGGGAGATGGGAAGTGCTCTTTGAGTAAGGAGGGAGATTCTGTGGAGAAAGAGAGAAGGTGATCTGAAATTCCTCCTCATCACAAGTGTCAGAATTGATCTGGTAATGACACTTTTTTGGAAATTTCTGAGAAGGTAGTATGTACTATGTATTCTAGGGGGAAAATATGACCAGTGACTAATGAGGAGAAAACAAAGACAAAGGAATTCTTTACTTAATTTCCTAAAAGGCTGACATACTCTTATCTAGATGAAAGCATAAAGAGGATTCCATAGAGTTTTATGGGATCAAACTCTGATTCTAGCTAAATGAAGAAGCACAATCACATGTTATAGAGACTTTGGGGAACCATCGGGTAGGATGTACCATAACCAAAACATCCTGTCTTTCCTTTATGATGAATGTCATTTGTTACTGGAATATATTCAATCATTTTATATTTAGTTATACAGAAAGAAGAGTAAGCTTGATGAGATGATTCATCTTTTTAAAATATAACATTTTATTCATTGGAGTTGGGGATTGAGCTAATTCAAAAGAAAGGCACTGACAGTGATTGGAATTCTCAAGAGGCAGAATTTCTTCATTTTAAATAATTTATTAATTTACTGGTCATTTAATGTGTCAGTTAACTCCAAAATCTAACCTCTAGCATAGGTCTTTTGTCTTTATGTCTCTCTCTCCGTCTCTTGTTCTTATCTCTCTCTCTCTCACTTTATCTATCTCTCTATCTATCTCTCTCCTTAGTGAGCTCACCACTCAGTCCCTCCCCTGGACATCCTCTGAGATCTCAGATTCTTAAATAACCACTGAGGAGAGGGACTTAGGAGAGTTCAACTCCTCCCTCATGACTTGCGTCACAGGAAAAGTAGATCCTGGTCCATACAAGGAAGGTGTCAGTACAAGCTTTCCCCAGCCTTGTGGCTGGCCTAGGACACTCTCAGAATGTGTCAAGGTTCCCCATGGCTTGCCAGGCCAGCCCTTAATCCTTTTAGATTAACAAAAGAAGGGAGGATCCCACCTAGTTTCATAACCTGGGAGGAAGGGGACAGCAATTCTGGAACTTTGAATTTGGCTAGACTAAAGAGAAATTTATTCTATAAAAATATCACAATTCAACCATTATTTTTAAAAACAATTTATTTATGGAAAAACAAAGGAATCAAGCCTAGCCCTATAACTGTGGAAACCCAAGGATAAAGGTTCAAGAGAAGTTAAGAGTCTGACTAAGGAATAACTGACCAGGCAGCGGCCAGATCTGATAATACCATGTTACTTGGCAAGACTCTTCTACTTTTCCCATGTGCTCCATGGAAAACACAGAGTACACTTGGTATTGGATACCCTTCCATTTCACCCTTTCCTAACCCATTCCCTATTTTTCATCCTGAAATGCCCCTGGGACACCTAGGAATAATCCGAAGAAAGGCTGTTTCCAAGCATGGAGGACACAATTCCTCAGATCCTTGATACAATCTAGAAACTGGAAACCCTAAGGGGGCCATTCCACTGTCCTCTACAGCCACCTGGAGGATATTCTATCCTCCTTCAATGATTTTTTCCATCCCCAGGACTACACTATGTGTAACATCCTTCAATAGACACCTTCTTGTCTTGAGAGGAACAGGTCTGAGCTGCAGTTCTTTGGGCCAGAACCAGCATTCCCTCTCCCACAACAGCAATAGGGGCAGAGAGCAGTCCCTGGAGTCAAATCTGGGAGGCAGAATTGCTCCTGACATATCTGAAGGACATTCAAAGAGTTCAGACAGGAAAGACAAAGCCCAGAGGAAAGGACAGCCACCAGAAGCAGGGGGAGCAAAAGATATACATAGATCCAGAAGGCAGAAAAGATTTCAGTCCTAAAGGAAAGCAGAGAAATCTGGGCTCAAAGGGAAGAATGCAGAGAAGCCTCAGTCCAAGGGCAGCAGACAGCTTCTTGTTTGGAACTTGCCTACTCTGGGTGGTTCCTAGTAGTCCCCACTGTCCCACTTGCCCTGCCTTTGACATCCTATGATCATAACTGTCACTGTCCTAGATTCCTCCCAGGCACCTAAACCAATTCAGGGCTTGATATTCCACCTGGACAGCCACCTATAAGGCTGGTCACCCTGACAGCTTCCCCTTCACTCTATTTCTTTCTCACCTTATTCCCTTCCATACTCTATGAATCCAGTGACATTGGGTACTTTCTTGTCCCTCAAATGAGACTCTCCATCTCCTGACCTTGCATTTTCTGGGCTCCTCTGCCTCCTCAAGCCTTC
Organism: Gracilinanus agilis; assembly: GCF_016433145.1. Taxonomy (NCBI): domain Eukaryota; kingdom Metazoa; phylum Chordata; class Mammalia; order Didelphimorphia; family Didelphidae; genus Gracilinanus; species Gracilinanus agilis. Next base: position 4,262,293 of record NC_058132.1, read on the forward strand.
ACTACTATCCCCACTAGTCTGCCTCCTGAGTGCACTGGATCCCTTCAGGTCTGGATGAAAATCTTCTACAAAAAAATCTTTATTGTTTCATCATCTTTGTTTGATTTCCTACATTTTATCTTATACGTATTGAAAGGAAAATTGTCTTGTCTTTATATTATTGATCATGAAACAAGGGATCACATATAAACCTTTAGATAAGTAACTGCAATTACAATTTTTAAGATTTAGACCCAGTTATTCTACTAATCATATATATCAATTACAATAGTAGAATATTGTCCATAGTACTGGAAGGGATATAGTTTGGTGTATTAGAATATTGTAGCAGTGAATGACATTGAAGACTTCTGTTGGAAGAATGAGAGCTTTAGATCTGTGTAGTTATCTAGGAAGGCCCTGCAGAAGGAGCTGCTTCCCTGGGAATGGTGAGTCTACAGCCAGCCTGAGGGGATCACAGGAAACCAACCTTGGCATGTTCAGGGACTGTTTGATCCTTTGAAGATTTATGCCAGCTGGAAGCTCCCAAACCACTGCGGCCCAGAAAGGCTCCTGTGACCCAAGTCGTGTGATGGTTCTGGAGGATTCAGTCCATTCTCTTCTCTTAACCTGGTACTGAACTTAGCACTTTGTTAGCAAATGGTCCAAACCTGTTACCAAACACCACTGCGCGTTTCTTAACATCCTCTGAACTTTCTACTTTGTTGATGACATTCTAATCATCTGTCAAAAGCCCATCAAACAGTGCTGTACATCTCTATCACAGCTGACCTCCCAGCCAGACGCAAGTCCCTCCGTCCAAAGAGGTAAGCTGAAGGGTATGGAAGCCTGAAGCTCTTCAGCCTCCTACAGGCCCCCAACAGTGCCAGCATCCCTGCTCGACTCAGCCCAGGTGGCTGCTGGGGTCTCAGAGTGGCTGCTGCCGTCTGACGGGGAGCCTAACATCATCCACACCATCTGTGCCCTGAAGACTTAATTCATCGACATAAAACTGATTATCAGCTCTATCTATCTGCTATCTGTGATCCCACGCTATAAACTGACATCTCCAAACTGTGAGCCACGGCAGGTTCCTCAGTCTCTGGGAACCTCGCGTTCTGAAATGTTGTCACTGTCGTGGCAGGTTTCTGTCCACCCTGACCAGCTCCTGTCATGGCTGCCTGAGGTCAGTGAAAGCATCAAAAAGCTTCTGTTATACGGATTCCTGTCACTAGAGATGATGCTGAGGAAGCTGTCTGGCATGAATAGGAACACCCAGCTGTGACAATGGGTTCTAATCCACAGAGATCTTGGTCCAGAGCGTTGTTCCCAATAGATGACTCTTGGTTTTGTCCAAAGTCTGTGTGTTCTTAGACCAGTGATTCCCAAAGTGGGCACCACCGCCCCCTGGTGGGTGCTGCAGTGATCCAGGGAGCGGTGATGGCCACAGGTGCATTTTGGGGCGGTGATAGTATGTGACAGGGGCGCCAAGTAATATTTTTTCTGGAAAGGGGGTGGTAGGCCAAAAAAAGTTTGGGAACCACCATCTTAGACTGTCATACTAAGACACTCAGCCTAGAATTTGTTTTCTGATTTGCCACAGAAATTCTTTTGAGTCCATCGAGTTCAAGCTACCAAATGTTGACTAAAACTGGCCCTGAAGCCACTTTCAATGCTTTAACAAGTTTGAAGAAGGAAAGTTAAGACTCTCCACAAAACACTTGAGCATCCGCCAAAGGCAGCTCAATCATTCTATCAAGTTATGAATTGAAACATGACATGGAGGGAAGAGAATGTGGTTTTGACATCAAAATAATGTAACCGGACATTATTATTGATCTGGTATTTGTGTTCTGTATCCTGGTAAGAGAATGCCTGTCCTGGATTGCCCTCAGGGTAAAGACATTCTAATCTACGCACTTCTGAACGTCTTCACAGTATGGTGACTAAGGGGGAATTGTTCACTGCCTTCATATCACGGATCATGAACCAAGTGATCACGGAGGATCCTTGAGAGAAGCCACCTTGATTACAATTTTTAGAAAGAGTGAGACTCAGGTATGACACTAACTGTGTGGCAGACATCCATTATAATAGTAGAACATGGGCTGCAGTACTGGAAGGGATGGAGTCTGGGGTATCAGAATATTAAAGCAATTCATGACGTCAAAGACTTCTGTGTGAAGAATAAGAGCTCCAGGTCTGTGTCCTCATCTGGGGAAGCTGAAGGCCCTGCAGAGGGAGCCGGGCTCAGCGGGAATGGCGAGTGAATGGCTGGCCTGAGGAGATCCAGGAAACAAGCTGGGCCCATCCAGGGGCTGTTTGAGCCTGTGAAAATTTATGCCAACTAGAAGCTACCCAGGATTGTGGCCAAGAGAGGCTCCTCCGACCTCAGTAGTCTGAGAGCTCGGCAGGATTCAGTCCATTCTCTTCTCTGACCTCGCACTGGGCTGAGGACTCGGGATCCAAGGCTCCAGCCCTCGACACCGAACCCCACAGCCCGCTTCCTGCCATCCTCTGTACCCTCCAGCCTGTTAGTGACTTTGCTAAGGACCCGTCACCCCCCCCCCCCACCCCATTTCCCAGCACCTAGCCCTGAGGCCCTCCTGGAGCCAGTGGGGAAAGGTTGTGAGCAGGGAATGTGGGGGAGAACCTCAGTGACTGCCCTGGAGGCTGCCTTTGCTGGGAGGACAGAAGGAGGGCCCGGATGTCCTGAGCAGCCCCTGCCCTGCCCCTGGCCCTCACCTGCTTCTTTTTCCTGTCTAATGAGGCACAGAGGCCTGGCCAAGGCTGAGCCCCTGCCTGAGCCACGAAGCAGCCCCGAGTCCTCTGGCCTGGAGGAAGAAGCCTGGCTGGAGCCCTTCTCAGCTGCCCTTCCAGCCCTGCCCACCATGCCCAGCCCTTTCCTTCTGCTAAAAATGCTCCTTTTCCTGTCTGGGCCTCCTCTGAGCTCCTCCCCAACTCCTCCTGAAGCCTCCCTGGCAGGCCTGAAGGAGCCGCCCAAGCCCAGGGCCTGGAGCTCAGCAGCACAGCCTGTCCCTGGGCCCTCCCTGGAGCTGGGGACCCCCCAGCTATCCCCGCTGAGAGGGGCGTCACACTGAGGGGGAGGAATGAATGGCAGCGCCTGGGCCTGTGTGGCTGGAACCTGGGCCGCCTCCTTCAGGGAGGGGCTGCCAAGGGAGGAAACCCCAGAACCCGGGGGATGGGGGGCAGCCAGGGCTGACCCTGGAGCTCCCCCTGAGGACAAGCAGGGATGGCGCCCCCTGGAGGCCTGGCGGAGACACAGAGCTGAGTTCTGCTGGAATCCAGCTGGGGGGAGCCTGGCCAGGGCTGGGGATGGGCTGCACTCACCTGGGAGGGGGGCCTCGGGGTCCCGGGGGCCATTCCCTCTGGCTGCGGGCTCTCTGCTGGGGCCACACGGGGGTCCTTCAGGGGGTGGAGCCCGGAGGTGGGGAGACTTCCCGCTTGTGCACCTGTGGGGGAGGAGAGAGGGGGAGGGCTCAGAGGGGCTCCCCCTCCAGTGCCTCCCCATTGCCCAGCAGCCCCTCCCCCCAGCATTCTCCCTCAATCCCCCCTTCCCATGCCATCTTTGGCTTCATTCCATTCAGAAGCTGCACTGGGGGGACTGAGGGAGACTGCTGGGGGGAAGGGCTGCTGGGCAATGGGGGGGCACTGGAGGGGGAGCCAGGCATCAGGTGGGGGCGGGGAGAGCATGCTGGCATTTTTTCAGTGGCCGAGATAGGGGCTCCTTCCATGGCATGTGGGCACGGGCACCCCCGGTGCCCCCCTGACCAGGCTCCTGCGGGCTGCTTCTCCCCTTGTGTGTTCTGAACTGAACATTTCCTTTGGGGAAGGGCCCGAACCAGCCCCGCCCCCCTCTTGTGACTGCACCCCTCCCTCAGCTGCCTCCTGGCTCCCAGGGCCGGGGCGGGTAGGGAGGGAAGGGGATTCTCTCCTCTGGGGGCGGCAAAGCCCTGCCATAGCTCCTAGTTCAGACAGAGCCGCCCTTTTCTAGTCCTTTAAGGTGAAGGACAGAGAAACACACGTAGACAGAGACACGGACCCCGCACCGCCCCCGCAACAGACATTTATACTGGGGTACCCCACCCCTCCTTTCCTCTCCCGTGGCAAACGCGCGCACACGTCCCCCTCCCAAGCTCAGAATCCCGGAAGTGCTCCACCCCGGTCTTCCTGGTCTCAGCTGTCAGAGCGGGGCGCTCGGGCCGCCTCTGCGCAAGGACTCCCCTCCCCTCCCTTCTCACCCAGCAAAGGTCCAAGAACCACAACTGTGTGCCTTCCAGGAGCAGAGACGGCCCACAGGAGCTTCCCAGCATGCCTTAAGGCAGCCACAGTGGGGAGGAGCCAAGACTAGGAAGAAGTCAGGAAACGGCATTCTGGGAAATGGAGTTCTCCCTAGGGGAGGGCCAAGACTTGCAGGAAGTCATGACACTGGCATTCTGGGAAATGGAGTCCTCCTGCCTGGGCCCTGGGCTTAGAGGCCTGGGGGGAAGGGGTTATAAATGAAATGTTCCCCAGGTTGGGGGGCTGCAGCCTTCTCCTCTCACTCCCATTTTCTCTCCTAGCCCTGCTTCTCTTTCAAACGGGAAGCCGCTTCAGGCCAGAGCCTGGCGTACAGCACGTGCCTCATAAGGGTATTCGGGTGGATGGACTCACTGATACATCAATGGACCTGTGCTCCCCGTGGCCCGGGGAGGCGGTGCTGGGATCCCCGCCTCGGACATAACCTCAGTCACACGCGACGAGACAGTCACAGACTCTCCCCTCCCCCCACCACACACTTTTACGTCCCGGCACAGGGCCGGCTCCTCGCTCGGGTTACACATGCGCTCACGCTTTCGCCCACACTGCGGGGCTCACTAAGCCAGAATGAATCCACCCAGTACTTCTCACTCCCCAGGAATGAGGCAGCAGACAGGGTCGGAGCCGGGAGCCGGGAGCCGGGAGCCCGGGACCGCCCCTGCCCATGGACTCCCTCCCCTCCCCGCCCCCTTCTCACCCAACAAAGGTCCAAGAAGCACAGCTGTGAGCCTTCCAGGAGCAGAGACGGCCCACAGGAGCTTCCCAGCATGCCTTGGGGCTGCCACGGTGGGGAGGAGCCAAGACTAGGGAGAAGTCAGGAAACGGCATTCTGGGAAATGGAGTCCTCCAAGGAGAGGGCCAAGACTTGCAGGATGTCCCCTGGGTTTCGAATCCTGCAGGGAGGGCTTATAAGGGAAATGTTCCCCGACCTGGGGGCCTGCGGCCTTCCCCTCTCACTTCCATTTCCTCTCCCAGCCCGGCTTCTCCTTCAGATGGGAAGCCGATTCAGGCCAGAGCCCCGCATTGTTCCATCAATGGATCCGTCCTCCCTAGGGCCCAGACAGGGGGTACCAAAAAAGGGGTACCTCTTTCTGACAGAGAAGGAAACTGAGGCAAAGGGCAGCAGCTGACAGTCCAGGGCCCTAGACTGGAACCAAGGCCCCCCCTCCCACAGGTTCCTCTCCTCCAGAGATGTCTGAACATCCTGCTGCTCCGTCTGCTTTGGGGGGACTCTGGAGCTCCCCAGAAGGGACCAACCCTATCCCTAGTTGGAGGAATCTGGGGACTCAGGCCTGGAACCCTGAAGGTCTGGGCTCCAATCTGGCCTCATCGACTTCCCAACTGGGGGATCCTTGCCTGCTGGGTGCCGGGGAATCTCAGGGATCTTGAAATAATAAGCTGCCCCCTTTTTAGGCCCTATTCAAAGTGTGTGCAGTAACACGGGTCATGGGTGGTGCATTATTGACCATTATGGCCCCGTTAGGATTCAGTGTGGATCCCCGGCACTCTCCCTTCTAGAAGGAGGGGGGGGGGTTGACTTTTGGGGGAGCGGCCTGACAAACCTCTTCCTTTTCTTTGCTAGTGATTCTGAATGGACTCACAACCAGCACTTCAAGGGTTAAGGCAGGAGAAGGGCGGCAGAGAGTCCAGAAGGTCCAGACGGTGCTTCTGGCCTGCCCATTCCTGAATGGAGACCCAAATGGAGAAGGTGTTCTTTGGAGAAATCCTGCCAGGATTCAAAGGGAGCTGGAAACTGGAGGACGTTGAGCCGAGATGAAGAGACTAGAACAGCCTCAGACAGATGTGCCACACCGGTGGGGGCTCGGGAGGCGCCCAGGTCTCATTTCCTGGACATTCTGAATCCTCGGGGGTGCAGAGACGCCCAGGCCATCCGCAGGCCTCTCCCCTGCTGCACCCCTGCAGGCCTTCCTGCAAATGAGCACCACTAAGAGAAGGGGCTGGCAGGCCAGGCTTTAATCCAGAAATAAAGGACAGGAATGTTAACTTGATTAAATTTACACCACACCAGGGAGGAGGAATTCAGGGCCTGGGAGAGACTCAGCTTTTACCAGGGACACAAGAGGATCCTTCCAGCCCTGGGGCTTGACCCCCTGGGAGAGGCCTTTGATGCCAGGGGAAAACTCCCCAGACAAAAGGGCACCTCAGATGTGACCGCTGGGTACTTCAGGGTTTACTGGTTGGTCAAAGACGGCAATAGCCGCCCTTTTAGAGATGGAGTTCCAGGCCCTCCCAACCCCCAGACAAAAGTCCAGCCCAGCCCTGCCCCAGTGACCAAAGTGGGAGGAAGAGGAAGCCAGATTAATGGGTAAATGAAGGTATGCAGACACAGGAAGGTGCAGGAGAGAAGCAGACTGGGCCAAGGCGTCTCTGAGCCATGTCTCATTGGCCATTGGATGGCCAGGAAAGGAGGCCAAAGTCTGCAGATGCCCCCCTTGACTTTGAGACCCTATCATGGGCCCTGACAGGTTTTTAGAGGCAAAGAGGGGAGGTTGGAGGGACGAGGGGCTCCGGGGCTCTCCTTGAGGTGAGGAATAGGAACTTCTGGATCAGGACCGCTCAGAACCCTTTTGACCCAGCTTTATTACAGGCCAGTCTTGACCTCCTCTGTCCCCCCGAGCCCTCAGAGGACTGCTTTGTCTCCCCTGATCTTGGGGGGACCATCTGGCCTCTGCAGCCTCCTCCAGGAATGAGGATGGCAGAAAGCACAGTATAAATGGGTTCACAGCCTTAGGAAATGGGAATTCACTCAGGGAATGGGCAGGGACCAGTCTCTTCCCTGTTTCATGCACAGCCTCATGTTGGGGACTAGATTCCTCCTGGGAGCCCCAGAGCCCCCCAAGATCCAAATAAAGGGGTTCTGGAGGGATGCCCATGAGGGGTGGCTTCATTTCATTTTCTTCTGACTTCGATTTCTGTCCATATAAACACGCACACACACAGAGATGGGGCTTGGGTGCGGATCTCCTCTGTCTCTCTCCCTGGGGTCACCCTTCTGCCCCCCCCCCAGAGCTCATCCTCCCTGAGCCCCCCCACGCACCCCAGGCTGCTCTTCCCCTTTCCTGGCTCTGCCTCTCCCCAGCTCTCTGCTGTGTCTCAGAGGCTGAATCCAGGCTGGAGCCCAGCCTTCCCAGCTGGGTTTTCCTCCCATCCCCAGCCCTGACCTCCCACAGGAGCCAGGATGCCCCTGCCACAGGCAGTGGGAAGAAAAAGGGATTTTTTGGGAGCTGCAAAGGCCCCGCTGGGGAGTCCTGAAGGGATTCCGCCATTGTGGAGAGCGACCTGGAGCAAAGCTCAAAGGGCTCTGAGAGCCTCCATAGCCTTCCAGGCAGGCTGTCATTCCGGGCTCTGCATCCTGGGAGATGGAATACCCAGAGATTAGGGACAAAGTGCTCTATTGCAGCTCGGGGTGTGGGTGTGTGGGAAGGTTCCAGTGGATACTGTGGCTCCTGGAGCAGCACATCCTTCACTGGACCTCCCGGCTGCTTATAGAAAGCACTACAGACATAGATGTCCAACAGCTACCAAAATATTTATAGGTGCATTTTTGAGCCAGCAAACAACAGGAAACAAAATGAGTGTCGATTATTTGGGGAACGACTGAAGATGTGACAATAGATGAAGGCCATGAAATACGGAGGAAGAATGACAAAAGTTCGGATTTCGGAGAAAACTTCTTTATCATTGTAGTACTTTATGCACCATTTGAAATTTGGGATGTTTAAGGACGTTTCCTCTCCGGGAAGATCTAATGGGTCTGCGCTGCAGCAAGAGGTCTTCCCTGCGAATTGGCCGCCGTAACTTTTACTTCCAGCATGATTTCTCCGATGTATAGTCAAGTATGAAGCTGAGGCGAAGCCGTTGCTCGTAGACCTTCTGTTGCACTAAGAATATTTTCTCTACCCATCCCGGGACTCCTTCCTTCCTCCCTCCTTCCTTGACCCCCTGGGAGAGGCCTTTGATGCCGAGGAAAAACTCCCCAGACAAAAGGGCACCTCAGATGTGACCGCTGGGTACTTCAGGGTTTATTTTATTTTTCCCAATTACATGCAAAAACAATTTCCTACATTTGACTCTAGAATTTTCTCCTCTCCTCCATGAAGAGATGGTAAGCCGTCTTACATAGATTTTACATGTGAAGCATTATTCCTTCTGCATCCTTTTTTGGAAGCGAATAAATAGAATGCTAGACGTCCCTTCTGGGTAAAGATCTGGCCTGATTGTGGGTAGAGACGTGGCAGGGACAGATGTCCGCAGAGGCTCCGGCTGAATCTGAGACTTGGATATTTGACTTTGGCACGTATTTTGAGAGAAGTTGGAGCAGCAAGCGGCGGCGGCAGTGGCAGTAGGAGCAGGAGCAACCACAACCAGAGCAGCTGGAGGACCCACAATGCAGGAAACAACAATGGCAGCAGTGGAGAGAGGGGCCTGGAGCCGACCCTGCCTCCCTCGTCTCTCCTGTCCAGGGAGGTAGAGCCCCCGAGCCCAGGCCCCCCCTCAGCCATGAACCTGGCCAGTCAGAGCGGGAGGCCGGCTCCAGCCAGCTGCTCTTGGCCAGCTTCAACCAGGACATCACATCCTTAGCTGTTGGGAGTAAATCTGCTTACAAATTCTTCTCCCTTTCCTCTGTGGATAAGCTGGAACCGATTTATGAATGTCCTGATACAGAAGACATGTGTATTGTGGAAAGATGGTGGCCATTGTTAGCCTCAAAGCTCCACGAAAGCTAAAAGTCTGCCGCTTTAAGAAGGGGACTGAAATATGCAATGATAGCTATGCCAGTACAATATTGGCAGTCAAACGAATAGACAGGTTCGTGGGCACCGTCAATAAACAATGACAACTGTTACTTGGCTTATCCTGGGGGTGCAACTACTGGAGAAGCGCAAGTCTTTGACACCACTGATTGGAGGGCTGCTCATACGATACCAGCTCATGGCAGTCCCCAGCGGCTTTGGCTTTTGATGCAAGTGGTACCAAACCTACCACAGCCTCTAAGGAGGGAACTGCCATTCCAGAAGGACAGAAGATCTTTGAGTTCCGGGGAGGAGTGAAGAGGCGTGTGAGCCTCTGCTCTTTGGCCTTCAGCACGGATGGAACGTTCCTCTCTGCTTCCAGTGACACGGAAACGGTGCACAGCTTCAAACTTGAGACGGTGAGAGAGAAACCTCGGGAGGAGCCCAACCCCTGGACTGGTTACTTCAGGAAAGTTCTTACGGCCTCTTCCAGCTGTTTGCCCTCTCAAGTAACAGAAATGTCTAACCAGGGAAGAGCATTTGCTACTGTCAGACTACCCTTCTGCCATCACAAAAATATCTGTCCGCTTGCCACAATTCAGAAGATTCCCCGATTATTCACAGGAGCTCCTGATGGTTACTTATAGATGTACAACCCGGATCCTCAGAAGGAGGGGAATGCGCCCTGGTGAAACGACTCAAGTCGGGTGGCAGCATGGAGCGGCCAATGAAACCTTGGAATCTGCATCCCATGACGGTCCATTAGTGGCTCAGAGCCACAGCGCTGCTACTGTACCTTCCTCACCTACGAGGCGTGCCTACACAGCGGATCTGGAGCCATGGGTGGTGCTTGTCCGGAAGATTAAGCCAATGCTCCACGGCTGGATGAAGACGGCCAGCATCCTCCCACGATCCTCCCACGATCCTCCCACGATCCTCCCACGATCCTTCGGACTGACTGAAGTTTAACCTGTGAATTCTGACCCCTCGAAGCAGAGGACTGACCCTTCTCTGAGGACTCTGTTAAGCTGCTGTGAACTTTGAAATGATTTGGGGAAACAGGACGGCGGAGACATTAAGTGGTAGCCGTAGACTCATTCTATACGATTGAGAAAATAGATTGTTTTCGCTTCTGTGGCTTCTAATCCTATCCATTTTAGCTTTCTTGGTTGTTCCTCTCCTCCCCTTCTCCCCCATGTGTTTGTTTGCCAAAACCAGCTGTTTGGACCCTTTTCGCTTGGCATGCATTCGTGTGCCAAGCTAGTATAGGAGAAAGAAGCCACTTTATAACAGACTAAAGTTTGTATTTCTTTTTATACATGTATATAATAGTAAGTATATATAAAGAAAGTGAAGACGTGATTCTGGATGCTGACGTTAGTTCTGCACTGACCGAGGTCCAGAAAGTTTCTTGTGCGTGGGCTTGTCGGTGTGCTTTAGTGACTGGCATGTGACCTTTCAAGAGATACCCTCTTTCTTCAGATCCCCACCCCTGGACCATTTTAAAAAAAAATTGATTTTATTTTTCATTAATTAAATTCCTCCTGAATGTTGCTCATTTGTGGGACTTCTTCTGTGATGGATTTTCTCTTGTTCTTGGTTTTATTTTGTGGGAGTTGGACCAGGGAGGTCTGTTTTCAGATCAAAAGTCAGCGCCTTCCTCATAGCACATGAAGTAGAGAAAGTACTATGAAAACGTTTAGGGAATAAGATGATATTTGTATACTTAAATAATCTGTTCCTTATTTTAGATTTTAGTAGGTTGTTGTTTTTTAAATCCGTGTGCTGATTTTAAAGAGAGTGCCTGTCAACTTAATTTTTCCAGGAAAGCACAAACATTTTTTTAGTTCAGTCTGTAGCTAAACTATCTTACTGTAAATTCACTCTTTCCATTCTATAAGGGTTTGATCTTTATGAGAATTCTTGAGGGACAAAAAATGTGAGAAAGAAGAAACTGGATGCAAAATACTTTCTTAGATAGGTTGTGTTTCTGTATACCTTTTGTGTCCTAATTTTTTGAGCTGTATTTAGCAAACTATGAAATTGTGGTTCTAAATGTCACTACTTTGTCAATTTTCCTCTCCCCCCCCCCTTTTTTAATAGGAGATACAGGCTAAAGCATCCAAAATTACCTCAAACTCTGCATTCCAAAACAAGACACAAACCAGTTTATTTTGTGATAGAAACTAATGGTTTGAAAGATATAAATCTAACTCAGGGCTGGGCTTAAATTTTGATAAATAGAAACAAGAAAAATGTTGCTTAAACTAGTTTTTTGGTTTCACTGTTGAGTTTTAAAACATGAGGCAGGAACGAAGGAGTGGAATTTGTTCTGTCTTGGTCACTGGCTGAATTAGACCATCCATGAAAGGAAAAAAGTTAATATATAGGTGTGTTATTATTAAAAATGATGAGGGCCGAGATCAAAAGGAATAGTATTTTAATAAAAGCCATACTGATAGAGATAAACTGACCACGCGCCTGTAAGAAAAACCTATTCTAACCTCACCTCAGCCATTTAACTTCCTCCCTCCTTGAGCTCAGGTAACTAAAGAGCCAAGTTCCAAGTCACTACCCCCTACTTAAAACAGTCCCTCACCTTTAATACGTCATCCAAAACAGGAAACCCATGAAACCCGTTGGACCACGGGAAATGTAGTTTTAAGGACCCCCACAGGTCCACAGAAGTTTGACAAACACTATTTTGAGGTTCAATCCTTCCAAATAGAACCCCAGGTGATTTTAACTAACACATTACCCCCCTGTGATCCTTTGGGAGATAAATCTCCCCAATGGATCAGGAAAATATAATCAAATTAGAGTTTACAATAATTTAGAGATAAAAGGGAGAAAGAACAAAACCAATGTTTGGTACATTGACAAAAAACCATTAAGGGGGCAGTCCCCCTTTCTGGCATAAACTGTCCATTCAAAATAAATGCATCCAATCCCCCAAAGTTCAAATTGGATCTTCATGATCCAGTGAAGGCTCTTCAGGCTTCTTTTGGTGCCTCCACCAAACAGGTTCGTCATCTGGATTCTGGGGAGATGGCAAAATCCTTATCCTGAAATTACTTTCAAAGAATTTAAACTTTACATTATAGATTATAAAACATACATTTCCTTCTGAGAATTAACATTACCCCCCTGAGGAAAATATTTAACTAACACATTATCCCCTGAAAAAGTCAGCCAAGGATGCATGGCTAAGTGAGTCATGGGGGTGCATAAAATCAATTGGCAAAAGAAATAATAAAAAAAAATAAAAAGAATAAAATTCAAAAAAAAGAGAAAAAATTAACTTTTGAATGAAATGTAAAATGTGCAAAAAATGTAGGGGAAATAAACAGGCCTTTGATTCAAGGTCCAATGAAAGCAATTTAAGCAGTTTGCTATAACCCATTTAGGGCTAGGACTACAGAAAGATTGTCATTTACTCTCTATATATAGAGGAATAAGGGAAATGCCTTTCTTTGATCCAATTTTTTCCCTGCACCTTCTCAGGGAATGAGCCATTAAATGATAGCTAATCTTAGGTGCTTCACTAGGAATTTAAGTTGAGGGGACCCATGTCCTCTAAAGCTTTAGAAAAAACTGGGACTCCAGGACTCAAACCCCAATTTCCAAGCCCTAAAGTATTGGCATAGAACTCTGCAATCCATGCATATCTTTTAGTCAAGTCTCTGACCATGTGGCTCAGCACTTCTCCTGGAAGCAGAGAGGCATTAAATCACAATCCCATAGTCTCAAGAAGCTTATATCTCTGAGGGAGTGAATTTGCTTTCATCATCAGGCAGATGCTCACCTGAGAGAAAAGATACACACTTGTGTCCTTCTTTGATATTGGTAGTGCCAAAAATGTTTTTGGAAGATGTGACTGGCAGAGAAAAGAAAGTTTATAAGTAAAAGCTACCTTTATTAGAAGAAAAGGAAATAATACTTGACTTTTACATTTCAAGTTTTAGTATACCTCCAAAATAGAGGTAAACATTTCACATTGAGAGCCTGCTTTATTGGTGGACTTTTCTTTTATTCTCTTCTTTGCCAACTTTTTGGCTTCCACTGCCTATTAGCACCTCTTCCATTTGGAGAGAGAGAAAAAAAGAGAGGAAACAAAACTATCTAATTTAACATATATTATTAGATAGGGATCAATAATCCCTTTAGCATATGGTAGGGACAGTTTAGAGTGCCTCCAGCAAGTGCCACAGGTTACCTACTTACCTCTGTATTAGATGCTCTGATACAGCAGGGATGAATGGGACTAAAAACTAGAACATACCTTGGCCCAGTTCTATGTATCTAACGAATTTGCTATAAAGTCCCATGTTTTTTCTTAAACCAAAGGTTGTCAAATTCTTTTCTTCATAAAATAATTAAAAATTAAAAAAAAATTAAGAAAACCTAGCGAAGTAGTTTGATCCAGGGTCAAACTATTGAATAAAAACATTTAAAAAATAAAATGACAGCTTACCTAATAACTGGTTCAGTTCTAGTCCTTTGGATTATAAAGCTTGGTGGAAAACAACTGCTCTCCGTAATTAAGAGCTTTGAAATTACCTGTGGATTTCAGATGTATGCTTTTTTACTCCTTCCAACAAGAAGCAATGGGCTAACTCTATAGAGTCCAGGCTTTGTTCGTAGTAAAGTTGCTGGCTAATTTATGGCCTGTCTTGCTGTCGATTCTTCGGCTATTCTTCCTTAAGCTAGATTCTAGTGGTATTTGAGTTACTTTTTCTTCCAGAGATTATGTCTTTTGGACTCGAGTATTAGCCTTTGAACCCACTAAACAGGAAAGCTTATAATTAGCTTTAGTACATCTCAGTTTAGCAAAGATAAATCATTAGCACCAATTTTGGCTCTGGACTCGCCATAATTTCGTATCTGTTATGTCCTAGAGATTACTGCTGGCTCAAATTTGTAGTGACAGAATGACAGCTTGGCATGTATGTATTCTGTTTCTGCTCTCTTCTGGGACCACGAGAATCATATCTTGACCAAGTTATTGATGGAACTGAGAATTCTATCCTAGTCAAGTCACTGATGGAACTCCTGTTCTGCGGTAAGGAGATAGCTTTGCTCCCACTCAGGCTGTACCCCATGCCTCGAGTCTCGTTCCATCTCACCATTTTCCGGGCCACCCCTGTGGCAAGAAAATTACTCATCAACTGCCCCATCAGCTGTGTTTGAGTGGTTCCAGAGATGATGCTGGGAGCAACTGAGAAGCTTCTGGACATCTCTTTTCTACAATTGACTTTCGTTTCCCCTGAAACCCCTAAATAGCCTCTTTTAACTTTTTCTTCACAGATTACCTCTTCTTCCCCTCAACACCGTACAGTGTGTCACACCTGACAGATGAGACTTGTAAGGTTGTCACAGAATGATAGATTTAAAAAATGTAATGTTGACTGTCCAACACAGGGACTATTTATGGGTAATTACATAAGGAAAGTTGACATCCAACAGATGAGAGTGACCAGAATAATCAAACTGACTTAGAAAAATTTTTTGTATTAAATCCTTTTTCTATTTTCTATTTTCTTGACTTATAATGGAGTTGGCATAAACAGGTTATAGGAAGCATGACTTTATAATAGGTATAGATAAGTATCTCCCTTGCATGCTGAATGACTCAGTCACTTGATTGAAAATAATATTTGACAGTTTTGTGTTTGAGCAACTAAAAATCCAAATCTATTTTACAAGTGTACTTAATAATTATCAAAACCAAAAAGGATGCAGTTAGATGAAAGCTTTATAGTCTTTTGTTCTATGGTACCCAGAGTTGAGAGCTAATAGCTTTTTCTTCTTGAAATAAGAGGATAGCACACTTCAGCTATTGGTAGAATGCATTTTCTAGAACTCTTGGTTCTTTGTGTGTGCATAACTTATTTCAGGTTGAAATTACGCATTTGGAAGCATTTATTGAGCAGCCAGATTTTTCGTATGTATATTTTAGTTCTCACCTGAGCAAGGTCATAAGGTGGAAATAACTTTGGTCCATATTGGATCTCTTTTCCCTTCTCGATACTTTGTCCACATTGTCTTGAGATTCTGCCAGTTTCAGGTAGGGTTCATGAAATTGCTTTGAATAGATATGATGTCTTCCTCACCCCCTCGCCCCCACCCCTCTTTTTTCATCCTTTATCAATGATGGACTAGGGAAGAATTTGACTTTGAAAAGTCAAAACTCATTAAGGCATGGATTTTGATAGAACCTTTCACTTCTCACCTCCATATTGTCTGGTGCATTATTTTTTTTAGAGTTTTAATTTAAATTTCTTCCTTTTTACATTTTCCTTTTTGGATAAAGCTGTAGTGTAGCATGTTTTGCTAATGTTTGTCTTGTATGTGTGTGTAAACAGTGTAAAAGTTTGCTTACAAATTACATTCCACCCCATGAACTGTCCAGATCTGATCAAAAGCCCTTTGCTGTTAGAATTCTATAACTGCTTAAGACATTAAACCTGTGGTGTTAAAAAAAAAATAAAGACAAAAAGAGGAGGAGGAGACTCCTTCAGAGGTGGAGGAGACTTACAGGGAGCCGCTCTCGATGTAACCTCCAGGTCATGGGCTGCTCAGAACACTTCTGACCTGGGCTTCTTCCCAGGGCATCCTCGACAAAGTACATGCCAACCCCCATGAGCCCTCTATGGGCAGCTGGCCTCCCGCCTCTGCTCTGCTTCTCTTCATGGAAGTCTTTCCAGGTTTTTCTGAAATCGTCCTGACTTCGCTTCCTATGGCCCAATAGCATCCTGTGACATGCTTCTATCACAACTCCTTTAGTCATTCTCCAGTTGATGGACGCCTCCTCAGTTTCCAGTTCTTTGCCGCCATGAAAAGAGCGGCTAATATTGTTTTGGTACAGGCATATCTTTTTCCATTTTTAAAAATCTCTTTTGGATACAGATGCACTAGTGGTATTGCTGGCCAAAGGTCATTGTTTTAGGACTCTTTGGGTACAGGGCCAGATTTCTCTCTAGAATCCTTGCGTAAGTTTCCAGTTTCACCACTAATGTCCCAATTTTCCCATAAACTCTCCAAAATTGGTCATTTTCCTTTTTGGTCATAATACCCAATCTGACAGGTGTAAGGGGGCATATCAGAGGGGTTTTAATTTGCATTTCTCTAATCAATCATGATTTAGGGCATTTTTCCATATGACTATGAAGAGTTTTCATTTCTTCATTGAGAACTACCTGTTTTGACCCTTTATTATTCGGGGCATGAGTTGTGATCTTATAAATATGAGTCTGTTCTCTGTATCTTTGTGAAATGAGACACGTTATAACATTTTCCCCCAGTTTTTTGTTTCTCTTCTAATCTTGGTTGCATCAGTTTTATTTATACAACCTCTTTTTAAATTGAATACAATCAGATTTATCCTTTTCAATTCTTGTCATGTCCTCTTTGTCTTCTTTGGTCATAAATTCTTCCCCTCCTCATAAGTTTGACAGCTGTACTATTCAGTGTTTCCCTGATTTGTTTATGGCATTACTCTCCATTTTGAGTTCAATACCTATTTTTACTTTTGTCTTGGTATATGATGTTGGATGTTGGTCTATGCCTAGTTTCTGCCATATTGTTTTCTAGTTTTCTCAGTAGTTTTCATTAAATAATAAATTCTTTCTCCAAAAGCTTGGATCTTCAGGTTTATCGAACACAAGTATACTATGAGAATAAACTTGCCATTTTTTGTGTTGCCTTCAGATTTGTTGAAAATGACAAAAAAGGAACTGTCTGTGTTTGGTTTTGTTTTTTTTAAAACCCTTACCTTCTGTCTTAAAGTCAATACTGTGTATTGGCTCCAAAGCACAAGAGTGGAAAGGGTAGGCAATGGGGATCAGGTTACTTGCCCAGGGTCACACAGCTGGGAAGTGTCTGAGGCCAGATTTGAACCTAGGACCTCCCGTCTCTAGGGCTGGCTCTCAATCCACTGAACTACCCAGCTGCCCCCTTGTGTTTGATTTTTTAATGTAAAAATTACAAACTTCAAATAAAACAAGTATTTTTTACATTTTATTTTATTTATTGTCATGCAAAACACAATTCCATATTGGTCATTGTTGTAAGAACAAGCTCATACATAACCAAAACCCCCAAATAAAACCATAAATACATTGATGTGAGAGATGACTCCAACAATTTTGTCTCTGGAAGTAGATAGCATTCCCTATCGTGTCCTTCAGGATTGTCCCACATCATTGCATTGCTGAGTAGTCAAATTTCCACAGATAATCATCAGCCAATATTTCTGTTACTGTGTACAATAGTCTCCCAGTTCTGCTTATTTCACTCTGCATCAGTTGCCACAGGTTTTTTCCAGCTTTTTCTGAAATCATCTTGCTTATCATTTCTTATAACACAATAGTATTCCATAACTGACATGTACCACAATTTGTTCAGCCACTCCCCAATGGAGGGACATCCCCTCAATTTCCAATTCTTTGCCACCACAAAAAAAGCAGCTATGAATATTTTTGTACAAGTAAGACCTTTTGTCTTTTTAATTATCTCTTTGGACAACTGCTTGATCATATGGGTCAATGTGGACATGATTGGGGATATAGACTCTAAGCAATCACCCTACTACAAATATTAATAATATGGAAATAGATCTTGATCAATGACACATGTAAAACCCAGTGGAACTGCTCGTTGGCTATGGGATGGGGGTGGGAAGAGGGGAGGGAAAGAATTTGAATCTCATAACCACGAAAAAATATTTTAAATTAATTACTTAATTAAAAAATTTCAAATTAAAAAAAAATAATGATCTCTTTGGGAGATAGACCCAGTGGTAGTATTACTGGACCAAAGAATGTGCATAGTTTTATATTCTTTTGGGTCAAGTTCCAAATTGCCCTCCAGAATGTTTGGGTCAGTTCACAGCTCCACCAACAATGCATTAGTGTCCCAATTTTGCCACATCCCCTCCAACATTTACCACTTTCCTTTATTGCCATATTGGCCAATCTGATAAATGTGAGGTGGCACATTAGAGTTAAAATAAGTATTTTAGAAACACCATAAAATAGAAAAAGAGCATGGTACATGAAGCAAGTCTAATATGGCAAGTTTGACTTCTTTTTTGGGTAATAAAGCATTCATCCTGGCACTTTGAAAGCTCTTCCCATTCCTTCTGGTTTGTGGTGTTCATTCTTTTGTTGTTCAGTTATTTCAGTCATGTCCAATTCTTTGTGACCCCATTTGGGGTTTTCTGGAGACGTCCGCCATTTCCTTCTCCAGTTCATCTCACAGATGAGGCAAAGAGGCAAACAGGATTAATAGACTTACTAGAGTCACAACAGTGAATAAGTGTCTGAGACTAAATTTGAACATGAAAATCAGTCTTCCTGAGTTTAGGTCTAGTACTCGAAACACTACATAAATAAATTAATATTTCTACTATCCATTCATTTCCTTTTTGACGATTATGGGCTTGGAGGGTAGGGGAAAGAATCCTAGTCCTAGTTCTCCTCACGCTGCTATCCAGGCCTAACCAAAGTTGAAAAAATATCTGCAAATAGAATATTTGGAGGAAAATCACAGCCAAGAAAAACAAATTCTCACACTGTCCATTTCCCAAAGCGGACTTTTCATGCTCCATCTGGTGTCCTCCTCTCTGTCAAGAGGCAGCTTACATAGAGGTGTGATGTCTTCCCAAAGTGTTTGCTTTCATGGTGTGACCTCTATCCCTGGCTCGATGGAAGCCACATTGGTTCATACAACACTTCCCAGGCGTCAGGGAAGTTGTCTACGTTTCATGACGTGTCATTTTCTCCGTAATATGCATATGGCACAGTTCCATGGGCTGCTCCATTGGGGGGCAGCCCCTCTCCCTTTCCAGGTCACTGATATGACAAAAGGAGATGGTATGAAGAAGCAGGAGGGGGAAAGGCGGGAAGCCTGCAGGTTTGTAAGCTCTCTTCCTAAGAACTTTGGAGGAGGCTCTATCTTCCCCTTATTTAGAGGAATCACCATTTTCCCTTCCCAAAGGATCTATCTCTTCTCATTACTAGAGTTACAAGGGAGGAAACTTCTGTTGCTAAAAAGGGGAGACAGAGCTAAGCTGCCTTTTCAACTGTGCCCCTTTACTCCCTGAGGATACTGGGGTGCAGACCGAATATGGCTCTGAGAATTACACACTTAACCTCACCCCACACAGTCAAAAAGTACAGCTACTCTCATGATTTGGGGGGGACTCCACAGTTTCATTTCTAATCGGTTATTAAATGTGGGTAATTTCCCGAAACTCTTCCATCATTGTTTTTCCTGTCATTTTTGTCAATTTCATGGGGTCTAGGTGGAGCCCAAGAGCTGATTTAATTGGCAAATATCTAGTACTGATTTGTAACACTTTTGCTTAAGCTTGTTTATTAAAAAATGCATTTATTTTCTCCCTGACTGATCTGCCTTTTCCCAGGTGAAAAAGAAAAAAACAACAACTTGTAAGAAATCCCTAATTGAGGAAAATAAATTCCCTCTAGCTATGATTCTCTTCTCATCCCCTTTATTGGTCTGAAACTTTCCAATTATCATTGATTTGGATTAGTGAGGCAAAGCATTTATATTTATTATTTATATCTATATATTTATATTTATTTATATGTACATATATTTATTTATAATTATATTTATAAATATATATTTATATAGAGGCAGAGCATTTCCCCCAAATACTAGTTGATAATTTAGATTTCTCTCTTTGAAAGGTACCCATTCATGTACTCAGACCCTACCAGGCTCTGTCATCTTGTGGAAATCACTAATTCAGAGTGTTTAAAAATAAAGAAAGTTCTCTGTTCATAGCTGTCTCGACTATTTGGCTATTGTACCCATTCTTCATACTCTATATGTAACTGGTATCTCTTCTCTATGTACTTTGTCTATGAGTCCTTCAAGTGAAACTTCCTTCAAATCTGCTTCCTAGTTCATGGCTTTCCTTCATGTAATTAGAATCTGTTCCCCCAGAAACTCTAGTTCCCAGCATCCCCCTTTCCTCCTCACCTTAAGCTCTGAGGCAGGGAAGATATAAGTATATAGTAGCTATTTGTTGTTAGTAACTAGCTATCCTTTATTAGTACTAACTCATCCTATAGCTAATTCTAATTTTGTTAGTATTTATACATTGCTCTCTTTCATGTGTGGAACAATGTATCCTAACCTGTTTATGTTTTGTTATGTTGTTATGTTGTTATGTTGAGTTGCACTATGTTACTGTTGGATGTATGTACCTACCAAAACTTCAGATCTTCTTTCTTCTTATGATGTCCCTTGAAGAAATCTTCTCTTTTCTCCTTTTCTCCTCTTCTCCTTTTCCACTGAAGTCCTTGATGTTGGATATGCAACATATGAGTATGTAATGATACTATTTACATTATCCAAATTCCTTTTGAACCATTAGTCCAATCATGTAATTAATTGTGGAAGTCAAACTCCCACAGGTCCAGGTAATCTCGGTGGTGGGACAGCATCAGTGTGTTAAGACGAATGAGAACAGTCAGGGTTCAGCCAGAGCCAGGCAGGCTTCATAGAAATAAGGAAAAAATCTTTTTCTTACTAGCAGTCTTGTCTTTCTGATCCTCTTTTGCTATTTAGATTATTGTACTTGTAAAATTTGCATGTTTTGACCTTGATATTAAATTACTCTCAATGGATATTGATTTAAAACTTCAGAACTTTCAAATGGGTACCTCAAAATATTCTTACAGCTCAATAAATAGTCTTATTCCAAATCCTATATGATTTCTGGGTTGGTCAAACTTTTCTAGTCTAATGCATTATTCATTTACACTGTTTGTATATCACATTTGTCCTTATCCAATTCTGGTGAAAACTAAAAATTTTTTTTATATTATGTATTTAAATGCACTGTTATAAATTATACATTGTTATAATATTAACATGCTTATTAGTAATATAATTAATTATAATTATATTAACATCACTATAAGATATACATTATAATAATATTAATGCTATCATAATTAAATACATATTAATCATAACATCAAATTATTATGTGGGTTATGCATTTATATTATAATTTTATATTCCATATTTAAATGCATTGCTATAAATTATAAATCATTATAATAATATTAGCATTATTATTAACAATTCAATTGATTATAATTATTATGATAACATTAACATTATAAGAATACAAATTATGCTTTTATATTATCCATTTAAATTTTTCTGCATACATACTTCATTTTTATACATAATAACTCATTAACAAATTGTATTTTTATTCATGTTAATTTTCAATGGCATTTCACAATAATATTTGAATTTCTTTTTTCTTTAATATCTTTAATTTTTACATTTTGATCTCAATTCCAATTTACTCAAATAGCCTTTAAGGGATAGTCAGACAATCAACACAGTAGGCATTATTTGACTGAGATCTAGTATCTTAAAGCTTAGTTTTAAGTTGCCACAATAGATGTTATTTTTTGCATTTTGTAATATTTTTTGGAATAAAGATAACCACTTAAATTGAATCAAATTTTTTGCATAGGATGTTTCATCATTTTTTAACTTTAATATTTAATAAAATGATAGTTTTGGAAATTCTTGAAAATTTAGATAACTAGGAAATTTCTAAACAATTTTTTCTTTGTATTAACTATCTTTTTTCTATATTTCTGTTTTACTTTATATACTTTATATATAAATATACTTTATACTTTATAAGTGGACCTAAACTGTTTAATTTAACCCAATTTTAAAACCAATTCTTTTGATTTTTTTACATTTTTTAACCATTTATTAGTAATATCTGTCATTTCCTTCTTTTTAATATAATTTGCATTCCAATTGTGGTGAGTTAGGGAAACCTGAATTTTTGGACAACATTATAGCTGTTATATAGTTGGTAATAGCTTCTTATTCATTTTTTCACTTTACAGAGCTTGAGTTGGCAAAAGTTTCTCAAGCAGTTATGCTTCAGGGGTCACTGTTCTCCCTGTCTCTGTATCACAGGTGACTGGTTGTTCTATATATTTTGTTCTTACCCATAATTACATATATATATATGTATATATATATACATATATATTAAAACAAATTGCATGTTAATCCTTAGATCATAAATTTCTTCTCATACATTGCACATAATTTAAAATAATTTTTGTATCCTAACCAATTAAAATGCTGTCCAAATTTCTATATTCATAATATATCAAATTCTTAATGCATATATCATTTTTGTATTTACCAAGTTTTGAAATCCCTAATGTCAATTATATTTTTACCTATTGCTTAATATAATGGTACATGTTTTAGAGCAGTGATTCCCAAAGTGGGTGCCACCACCCCCTGGTGGGTGCTGCAGCAATCCAGGGGGGCAGTGATGGCCACAGGTGCATTTATTTTTCCTATTAATTGATATTAAAATTAAAAAAAAATTAATTTCCAGGGTGCTAAGTAATATTTTTTTCTGGAAAGGGGGCGGCAGGCCAAAGAAGTTTGGGAACCACTGTTTTAGAGTAACCATTTTACATGCTCATGTGTCTACCCAAAATTTTTGGTCATACAAAATCCTCTTTATGTTATATCACATCTTCTAATAAGTTGATACTAAATTCTTATATACTTTATACTCATTCTTTGCAATTCACAAATTCAGCTTGACAAGCATTTTTGGCAAGTTTAATCATTCAAATCTGTACTCATGTGTGTAAATAGAATTAGCTCCAGCCCATTAATAGTCAGAAATCTACTCAACCTAGGCGTGCTAATGATGTCACTCTCACCTCCCTTAGTGGGAAGGGGAGACGAGTTACCCACACGTGACAATAAGTAACAAATCAAGAATAAGGGACTGCCCTTTGGGCAGTCCTAATCAATGTAGAAACTGCCATTTGTCCATTTGAATGAGAGGTGGACCACAGGAAGTGATGAAAGACACGATCTCTTTAAGTAAGTGAGTGAACTTCCTATGGGGGCAGTTGCCGTCTCAAACTGGAAGAAGAAGCATCTCCTGAGACCACAGAAAGCTTATGCTCTATATTGTCACGTGGGTAAGTTAGGCTGACTTCCTTGGCCTTGCTGGGCCAATTCTAAACTCTGCCTATCTGGCTGTTGGGTCTTGTGGCTTACAGCTTCATTTATTTAGCCCCCTTAACCTTCTCTCTCAGTCCAGGCC
>NC_058132.1:4288930-4357389 GCF_016433145.1 Gracilinanus agilis
AGACGGGAGGTCCTAGGTTCAAATCTGGCCTCAGACACTTCCCAGCTGTGTGACCCTGGGCAAGTCACTTGACCCCCATTGCCTACCCTTACCACTCTTCCACCTATAAGTCAATACACACAAGTTAAGGGTTTAAAATAAAAAAAAAATTAAAAAAAAAAGGAAAGAGGGGTACAAATTCCTATTTAATTCACAGAACAGATAGCTCTGAAAGCACGCAAAAGAAAGAATAAATTTGAGAACTGTTGTTTCAAGGTACAGGAAATGAAAAGAAATGACTGCTCTCCTAGAATGGTCGCAAAGCCTAGAATTCTTTACAACCCCCCCTAATAATTCCTTAGACCCACAGAAAATTAAATGAACACTGATGGAATAAATCCTTAAGCCAAGTCTGAGGGGAGTAAATTTTTTTAAATTAAGTAATTAATTAATTTAGATTATTTTCCCCTGGTTATATGATTCATGTTCTCTCCTTCCCCACTCCCAGAACCAACAAGCAATTCCACTGGGTTATACATGTATTATTACTCAAAACCTATTTCCATATTATTCATGTTTGCAATAATCTTTCAAAACCAAACCCCAAATCATACACCCAGAGAACAACATGGATGTGGATAGTTCTTTCTCATAAGTCCCTCAGGATTGTCCTGGGTCATTGCATTGCTGCTAGTAGCAAAGACTATTACATATGATCATCCCACAATGGTTCACTTTCTGTGCACAATGTTCTCTTGGTTCTGCCCATTTCACTCTACATCAGTTTGTGTTCAATCACCCTCAGATACCACAATTGGTTCAGCCATTCCCCAATTGAGGGATGTTGTGAGGAGGATGACTTAGTTATTATTTAGGAGACCTAGCAGGAAGGGCTGGAGAACTCTAAATGCAATGGGGAAGCAGGAAGTGTGGCTCTCTCTGAGGCAGACTCCATGGTGGTTGGGACAAGCTGTGACTGACCCTGGGAGACCTCAGAGGAAGTGGAGTTTGTACCCTGATTCCCTGAGATCCAGAAGGAAGACCGTCATCCACTTGTGGGAGATTTTGGTAGAGACTATTAATCCCAACCCGAGTTGTGGGTTCACTTGGGCTGGGTCAGCTCCCAGATCTACCCGAGTACAGGAAGTGGTCCTGGAGGGGCTGCAACATCCCTGGAGGGTGTCAGGACTCTGCTGTGAGGATCCCACTTCAGTCCTGCTATTCTCTGGGCCCTGCCTGGCTTAGGTCTCAGTTCAGTGTAGATCAGTCCCTCCCCTGACCCTGTGGTTTGCCCTTAGTCTTGTTAAGATTAAAAATGATAAAGACTGATATAATAAGAGAAATTAGTAGTTTAATTAAAGCCATGGCCATGTTGGTAAAATATATATAAGACCGTGCCTATCTTTTATATTTACCGCCAGAGTCCATCCTGTCCCTCTGCTCCTCAGGAAGATCAAGAGGGTTTCTTATTGGCCCTCCTCTCATTTAAACTGTCCTATGTGTGGGGACCTAGACGTCCCCACGCCCAAAGAACCGGAAACCAGAAACCCGTTGGACCATGGGAAATGTAGTTTGATAGTCCCCATGTGTCCATAGAGAGTCTGCCAGACACTTCCCTGAATTTAAAACAAACAGTCTGGAAGTGTGGAAACCCCTATTCCCATCCTTTACCCTAGTTCCCTTGATTAAAGTTGTTATAAACTCTTGTCTTTTGTTTGCTAGTTTCCACAGGCCCCTTGTCTAGATGGTGCAGGGTGACCATTAGGGCCTAACTGCCACTTCTGTTAACAGATAATCTCCTTAGCAGTTAAACCCAGGCTCCCTAACTTGTTAAGTCCCCATCTTTGTCATTCCTGTCTCCTACACACCCTTCTGGACCCACATTTAATATTTAAGTTAACTCCCCTGGTTTTCCCCATGAGAGGGACAGCCCCTGGGAGGACTAAATGGAGGACCTCACTAGTATACTTTTCCTGCCTCTTTTCTCCTGTAACTCATTTAACTTTTCCTTTAAGAATTTGGATGCTCTATTTGGTGCATCTGTGTTCAGTATTGATGCTAATTCACAGTCAATAGTACCTTTTAGCAAAGTGTATTTTCCTTGAATCTCTCTTCTTATTAGGACTATTTTAATTTTGCTTTGCCTGACATCACTTTTGCTACGCTTGCCATTTTAAGTGTAGCTGGTGTGAATCAGATTCTGCTCCAGTCCCCTCCTTTAACTCTCGGTGTCTTCAGGTCTGAATAGCATATTGCTGGATTTTGTTTTCTAATCCATCCTGCTCTCCTCTTACATTTGATAAATGAGTTCATTACATTCATTTGTAATTGCTAACTGTGCATTTCCTACCTTCTTATTCTCTCTGTTTATCTTTATCTTTTTTAGACTGTCTTTTCCTCAAATTCTGATCATTAACCCAAACCTCCCCAAATCTACACTCTTAGCATCATCCTTTTTCTTAGCCCCCTCACCTCCTCCTTCTCCAGCTGTGTTTCTGTACATACACATATATACAAAAAAATATACACTTCTTACCCAAAATTTTCCCTCCATTGGAAAAAATTTTCCTTGAACACCTCTTTAAGATGAGATAATTTGCCCCATTTTTCTTTCCCTTCTCCCCTTTCCTAGTGCATTCTTCTTTTCCAGTATTCCACTCTTCTTTTGGAATTATCTCAACAAAATAGATGCATAACAATGCTCTCTAAGTAGACTCCTCATTAATCTAATCATCATAAAGTTCTTAATGGATATATGTACCATCTTCTCACAGAGGATTCTAAAATGTTTAACTTTTGTAGGTGTCACTTCTCACTCAATTTTACCTTTTTATCCTTTTAAAAGTTTTTTTTTTGTGCTTGAATGCCAAATTTCACTATCACCTCTAGATTTTTAGGAATGCTGACATGTCTTCTATTTCATTAAATAGTCACTTCCCCCCTGTAAGACTATACTGAGATTTACTGGGTAGGTTATTTTTACTTGTTATTGTACCTCTTTTGCCTTCCAGCAAATCATATTCCAAATTCTCTAGTCCTTAAGAGTAATAAATACTAAATACTGTGTAATTCTGATTAAGGCATCATGGTGTTTCAATTTTTCCTTTCTAGCAGGTTGTAGTACTTTCTAAGATTTGTGGATTTTGCTTAATATTCTTGGGATTTTTCATTTTGGGATTTCTTTCAGGAGGTGATCAGTGGGCTCTTTGAATTTTTACTTTTGCCCTCTGGCTATCATATTTCTGAGTAGTATTCTGTGGTACTATTTTGATATAGGACATCTAGGCTCTTCTATTATCATTGCTTCTGGGTACTTCAATAATTCTAAGAATTGATTCTAAAACAGAAGAGCAGTAAGGTCTAGGCAACTGGGGTTCAGTGATTTGCCCAGGGTCACACAGCTAAGAAGTATCTAAGGCCAGATTTGAACTCAAGTCTTCTGCACTTCACACCTGGTGCTCTATCCCCTGGACCAGTGATGGGCAAACTTTTTAAAGTGGGAGTCAAAGGAAAGGAAAAAACTTTAGGCGGCCCAATATAATTTTATCTAGCCATGGTGGAGGGGGTGGCTACTGTGAGGAGGCTCCATTGATCTGGGGTGGAGGCAGCCACAGCGGGATAGAACATTTGCATCTGGTCTGCAGGCCATAGTTTGCCCATCACTGCCCTAGACTATCTAGCTGCCCTTACTTTAGTAATTTTTAAAGTGACTTCATTCCCTTTCTGATTCAGTTATTTTGCCTATGAGAAAGTTTCTGTTTTATTTTTTTTCCTTTTTGACTGTTTTATTATCTCTTGATGATTCACACTTGATCAATTCTAATTTTGAAGGAGTTATTAAAATACAATGAAGTTTTGTGCCCTTTTTACAATTTAGCCAATTATGATTTTTAATGAATTTTTTCATCTTTTGAGTGCCTTTTACTAAGCTTTTTTTCTCCTGCCATAATTTTCTTGAATTGCTTTTTATTTCTTTTCCCAACATTTCCTCTAAAAAATCTTTCTAGAGCTCTTCCAAGAAGCTTTGCTGATCTTGTGTCCATTCTGTATTTCTCTTTGAGGCTTTTTTTACACTCACAGAAAGCAGCCTTCTTAATTTATAGAGCACTACACAGGCACAGGAAAGCTATTCCTTGCCCAGTTACATAGGAAGAGAACATCTGAAGCAGGAATTGAACCCAAGACTTCTTAACTCTAAACTCTTAGTCCTATCATAGATATACATGCTACCTGCCTCAATGCTGTTTTGAGCATCAATTTCAATGATAAGAAATGTGACTAAATTGTCTAAAACTTTAAGCCCATAGCTCTACTATGAGAATATTTTAATCAATTGAGGAGTGGTTGATGAAATTATGATATAAGAATACTATGGAATGTTATTGAGGAGTAATGAGAACAATAGCTTTTAAGAAGAAAATGTACCACCTTTATAGGACTTTGCACACAATATGAAATTTAGATTATCTAAATAAAATCTGTGCTAATGTGAGAAAGATTTATTTGCTAATTTGATCCCTAAGTGTTATTCTCCAATGAATAGTCAAGAATAAATCCATGTTAATGTTTTCCTTGTTAAAAGGAGTTTTCCTAGTCTCTCCCCTGGTCTCTTTAAGAGGCAGAGGAACAGAAACATTGCTCAGTAAGTCTCTTAATTGACAGCCTCTGTGAAAGGTTCTGTTATATAAGGGGGGGAAAGGGTTTTTTGGGGTTCAATATATTAAAAGATTATTGTCAGAGGATTGAACAATTATCAATCCTCAATTAAGAATAATCTCAAGGGGCAGCTGGGTAGCTCAGTGGAGTGAGAGTCAGGCCTAGAGACAGAAGGTCCTAGGTTCAAACCCGGCCTCAGCCACTTCCCAGCTGTGTGACCCTGGGCAAGTCACTTGACTCCCATTGCCCACCCTTACCACTCTTCCACCTATGAGACAATACACCGAAGTACAAGGGTTTAAAAAAAAAAAAAAGAATAATCTCAAGTCAAAATTGACTTTTATGGAAGTTTATTTACAATTGAGAAGAGAGAGAGGAAATAAGGAAATAAGAATCTAACACAGTAGGTAAATTACTACGATCGTTTAATTAATCCAGGTAGGTCTAGTTAACCCTCAGCCAAGAGTCAGAGGGCCAGAGGCTGGGAGGTGAATGAAGCAAAGCTTCATTCACAGAGTCTATTAAAAGAAGTTCCTTAAGAGAAGTTCAGGAAGATTCAGTCTTTAAACTCACCACGTGGACTTCTAAAGAAGATATTGAAAGCCATCTCACCAGGGTCTCAGCGTTCTAGCCAGCACTCCTCCATGAACAAGAAGAGCTCCTTCATCAACCTTGCTCTTCACCAGGAGCTCCCCTCCAGTGGAAGATCTTATTCTTTTAAAGGTGTCACTTATGCGTCACTTCCTGTGCCTCCCTCCTACTTTGTGTGTCCAATCACAATAGAGGCTTCCCATAGGACTGCCTAGGGGACAGTCAGTTGACTCTGATTCATCACTCACTCTAAATTATTAATTAAATTAATATAAATTAAATCTAAAGATGGGCAGTGTAGATTTAATCTAATTATTACAGTTACCTTGGAAACAAAAGAGTTATATTTAGTAACAGTTTCAGTTAGAAGAGAGAACTTTTGTCTTTGGGCTCCCTGGAGAAATGAGCAGCAGTTTCTGGCTCTCTCTCTGAGACTGGCAGTTTTCTAACTGACAGTTGGGGATAGAGAAAACAGTTTTAAGGCCTTAACAGCCTTATTGATTATTATTCAGCTTAGGTATGTGGTTAGATAGTGGGTAAATTCTTAGATAGGCAGAGTAGGCCTGTCTTGGCCTGGCAGAAGACACTGCCTTTTTAGAAAATTTTAGTTAGGATTGGGATTTTAGATATATTTATTTATAAGATATTAGATTACTCTCACTTTCCTTCTTTCTATTTCCTATCTTGACTTTCCTAAAAATAAAACAAGTGTTTTGTGTTTATCAAACTGCTCTCCTGACCTTTGTTCAAACTCCTACCAAAATTTTTAACCCTTCACAGCTTGGTGAGCCATGTAGGAGTTTGATTAATTTATTCATCTTCTGTTCCTTATCAATAATAGAAACAAGTAGAGGTTTAACCATGGTGCTAGATATCATAGTAAGGATAATAAAGGAGGTGATGCCAATTTACCTCAGACACCTCCCAATACTGGGGACCTTTACTGAGATTTTATGTCTCGCAGTTTTGGATTTTCTCCAGTTAGTACTGCTTATGAGAGTATTTCTGTCTGGATTGTTTCAAGGGTACCAACTGTATCAAGTATTTAGTTTAATCTTTACCAAGAAAAGGAAACAACTTAAAGAGAGATTAATGGAGCCTAGAGTTGCATATCTTGAGGATTGCATCTCTCAATTGAGTAAAACTATAACACAAAATGAAACTATCTCTAAAGTTGCTCAATTTGAAGATAGTATCTCTCAAATGGCTAAAACTATAACACAAAATGAAACTGTCTCTCACTTAACCCAACCTACCTCTCATACTGTTTCTAATTCTCCCAACAAGGCAGCTAATACTAAAACCAGCAGAAAGAAGATACTAACCCAAGTCTACTCCCTTTAAGCCAAGTTACGACTTTCAATCTAAGAAGGAGCTAGTAACTATTAGACACCAAAGACCATTTACCCCTCAGGATATGGAGGGATTTAAGCATCCCTCCTCCTTTTAAGGAGGAGCCCAAAACAGGAAAAAATCTGGAAACAATTTGCAGGCAATTCAATCTAACCTAGATTGATTATGAACATCTATTAGATGAATTACTAACCAAAAGGGGAAAAGATAAGGTTGTCAGGTTTACTAATGAGGTTTGGGTTACAGTTCATTGACCTGAGAATAATCCTTATTAGGACTTAAATGTTCCTCAGGACTATGAGAAATTATGTCATGCTGGGGAGGCAGTACATAATGCAATGAGAGCTTGTTCAGATAGACTGGGTACCTAGACAAAAAATTGAAAAGCTAAAACAAGAGATAGGAGAAAATCCTTCACAATTCATGGACAAACTTATAGAACTGGGAGGAAGATATATAGACAGATTTAACAAGAGAAAGAGACATTAGACAATTGAGAAGGCAGTTTATAAAAAATTGTTGCAAAATAGTCAAGGACTATTTCAAAAACAGTTGTCCTAACTGGAT
Organism: Gracilinanus agilis; assembly: GCF_016433145.1. Taxonomy (NCBI): domain Eukaryota; kingdom Metazoa; phylum Chordata; class Mammalia; order Didelphimorphia; family Didelphidae; genus Gracilinanus; species Gracilinanus agilis. The sequence continues at coordinate 4,296,077 of NC_058132.1, forward strand.
GAATATGGACTTTGAGGAATTAAGGAAGTGACAGTATATGTTTATAATGGGCATGAAATGAAAGATGCCAATGATAGTGATTTGGTGGTTGAATATAGCAAACATCTCCTGTTAGAATTATATAAAAGAGGACAAAATCTCAAAATCAAAGGTTCAGTGGTATCTCCCTAAAGTGGAGTATTTAGGATTTGTTTTAGTTGTTGGTGCGAGCTTCGTTTCTCCTAAGCTTATTGAAGATATCCAAAAATTGAGTGCTCCATCCACTAAAAGATAATTGAGAGCAGTTTTGGGAACAACTGGATTTTGCAGACAATGGATTCCTTGCTATGGGGAAATCACCAAATCCCTTATAGCATTGACAAAAGATGCAGTTACTAAACCACTTAAGTTGGATGCAGAACACCTAGTAGTGTGTACTAAATTAAAGCAGGTAATTCTATCTGCCCCTGTTCTAGGCATCCCAGATTACAAAAAACAAAACAACAACCAAAAAAAACCCAAAACAATCACTCTGCATGTACATGAAGGAAAAGGAGTAGCCTCGGGTGTTTTAACACAAGCTTTAGGACATGTTCAATGTCCAATTGCATATTATTCAGCTCAATTAGACCCAATAGTTTCTGGAGCACCACCATGTCTCAGAGGTATAGCTGCAACAGTTCTGCTAGTAACAAAATCTGCAGACTTAGTTTTCGGATGCCCACTAATGATGTGTCCTCATGAAGTAGAAGCATTACTACTAAGACATAGAACACAGGTATTCTCAGACCAAAAGCTTACAAGATATGAAATAACTTTATTAGGCAATGAAAACATCACTTTAAAACACTGCACAACACTCAGTCCTGTTACATTGCTATCAGATTTACCAATCACAGGAGAAACATTGCCTAGTTGCAAATCATTAGTGTCTATGGCAGAAAAAAACTTTTGAAAAATCTCCTGGACACTCCTTGCAAAAATGCAGATCTAGTTTTGTTTATTGATGGTTCTTCGTTTATGTGAAATGGTATTTGTTACATTTGTGATAATTAGATTAAGTCTACACTGCCCATCTTTAGATTTAATCACAAAAGGTGAGGACACTTACAATTTGGGGAGGTCCATAACCCACATGTGCTAGAGTGGGTGATGAATCTGAATCAACTGACTGCCCCCTAGGCAGGCCTAAGAGAAGTGTCTGTTGTGATTGGACTCGCAAAGTAGGAGGGAGGCAGAGGAACTGACCCATAAGTAACCCCTTTAAAAAGAGACCTCAGTCAGCTGGGCTCAGTCTTCGAGCTCTTCTGGTTCATGGAGGCGTGCTGGCTGGGACTCTGAGACCTTGCTGAGACTGCTCTTAATATCTTTTTTCGAATTCCATATGGTGTGTTTAAAGACTGAGTCTTCCTGAACTTCTCTTAGGGAACTTCCCTTTAATAGAGACTCTGTACTGAAGCTTTTGCTTCATTTGCCTTTCCACCCCCCCCCCTCCTCTCCCAGGCCCTCTGGGCCTCTGGCCCTCTGACTCTCAGCTTGGGTTAATTAGATCTACCAGGATTAGTTAGAGGATCCTAGTAATTTACCTACTGTGTTAGATTTTTATTTCCTTATTTCTTCTACCTCTTCTCAATTGTAAATAAATTTCTATAAAGTCAATTTTGACTTGACATTATTTCTTAATTGGGGAAATTTCCCCTGACAACCAAATTTTAATATATTCCACCCCAAACCCCTTCCCCCACCTTGCATTTTGGTTGACCACATAGGTTGTGCCAACTACCTTCAATTTCCTGATATTTTCTTGCCTTTTCTTTCATTCTGTAAACCTCTACTCAGCTACACAGCTAAACTTCTACACAGCTGAAGAGATAAGTTCAAATTTTTTCTCCTTTTGCCTTAAAATAAATAGTTCACAGCTGTTTGAATTTAGTCACAGGATCCTAACAGCCCCAGCTGCATGTTTCTTAACTAATTGTGAGGGACACACACAGAGAAATGCTTTTCAAACCCTATCAGAGGGAAAGTATCTCTGTTTTGGGCCCCAAACAATTTCATCTCGTAAAAAAATCTCCATAAAAAACTGGAGAAAAGTCATTGAGCTTAGCTAAGTTTTGTTATTAGAGTGATTGTTAAAGCTGAAATTAACCAGTTTTTAACCTTGTTTTACTCCTGAAAAAGCTTCTTTTGCCTCAGAAAAGCCCATGGATTCTAGGTTCTTTACCCTTACCAGCTACTTAATCTATACTTAAGCTTACTTAAGTATACTTAGCCTCAGACAAAAGTTTCCTAGACTGCCCTCCACCCAAAGTTAATTAAATCATTAAATCAAGGTGTGACATACTTAAAAAGTGTGAAGTACTTAAAGGGACCACACCCTTACCTATAAATTCTCACTCCTTCACCTTAAAACCCTAAACCCTTGTAACCTAGCCAGTAGCACCATCTACTGGCAAAAACCAGAATTACAAGGAACTTAATTAAGTAAACAAAAATGTGGTTAGAGCTGTTGAATACCGTAGTGAGTACCTGGATCCTCTGGACCCTCAACTACATGACCAAATTTGTAGAAACAACCTTTTTTTGCTGGCTAATAATCCCACAGAACATATTATAAGGGGTATATTGTGCACTATATATAGGTGTGATTGTAATACTTGCAAGTGGAGTTGTTTATTTTTACCTCTCTCAGAGAGACTTGATATACTAGATATACTAGAGAGGTAAGTAAAAGATTCATCTCAGCCTCTCTAAGCACAACACACTTCCTGCCCAACCTAAATAAATGCCCCTTCTACTATACAGCAACCCAGGGAACCACAAGCTCTGATTGAATATGACTCAGGACTGGACAATATTGAGGAGAAACTTGGGAAGTTAATGGCTTTCATGGAACAGAACTCTAAAAAACCCCAGGGAGACTTATCTCTCCAGACCTCCTTATTATCTGAGTCTTTGTCCCACCCTGCCCTACAAGACTCTGCTATTGCCACACCCCCTACTCAATCCATCCCACACTCTGTCCCTCCCCCTGCTCACTTCACTTCCCATCCTGCTCCTTCTACCTCTCATCCTTCTAACCCTCCCTGCCCCCAACCCCTTTCCCTCAGCTTACCTACTCCTCCCTCTTCCCTTACCTACCCCACTGATCACCAAGCAGGGAGCCTAGAGGCAGCAACACAAAATGATGCATCCCAAAGCCTATTCCCCTTAAGGGAAGTACCTACTTTCAATAAAAATGGGGAACTGGTGTCTATAAGACACCATACACCCTTCAACCCTCAAGATTTAGCTAGACTCAAAGAAAATATGCCTACTTTTGAGAACAAACCAATCTTAATTGTGAAAAAATTAGAGAATATATTCCAGACTTATGACCCTAATTGGCAGGATGTTGAAAATTTAATAGAAGAGTTTCTGATAAATAGTGAAAAAATAGAATCATATTTCTGGCCAATCAGAAGAAAGGTAGGGGAGGACTTAAATGGCCCCTCCAGGATCTGAAATGGAATTACAATTCAGACCCAGATTACAAAAACTTATGCTATGGCAGAGAAGCATTATTGTCAGCCATGAAAGCTTGCTCTGATACGACTAAAAGCTGGTCAAAATTTGGAGAGACCAAACAAAATACCAACGAAACCCACTTCCAGTTTATGGACAGGCTCATTGAGGTGGGTTTATATATATATATATATATGGACTTTGATTTGACCAGAAAACAAGATATTAGACAAATATGTAAACAATTCATTGAGGATTGTTGTAAAGTAGTCAAAGATTACTTTAGAACTGACTGCCTGAACTTGGACTCTGAATCTGGAGGAATTGAGGAAGGTAGCATCTTATGTGTTTAAGGGCCATGCACAAAGACATGAGGAAGACAGTGACTCAGTGGAACCTTTAAGAATAGAAAATAAAATGCTAAGAGAAAAACTGAAAAATAAGGGAGAGACTATAGCCCCTCTCCAAGAATCTAACTATTGATCCCTTATCTGCCATTTCTGTGAGAAGAAAGGCCACACAATGATGAATTATAGAAATTCGTTAAGAGTAATCAGAAATAACACCCAGTCGAAAGACAACTACAGAAATAATGATAGGAATAATAATCATAACAATGATTCCAAGAATTGCAACTTTAGGAGTAATAAATATGCTAGGAATAAAAATCAGGAAGATGATAACTCATACCAAATGACCCTGCAACAGTATATCTTAAGTGGAGCTTGCCCCCGAACTACTCAGGGTGCTAATGCCCCTCAGGGGGGAGGAGCCCAAGGAAATGCTCAAGCATCTTTATGAAGGTGCAATGGGGGGGGGGGGGCGAGAAGGGCCTTGGAATCAAAAAGAGAAACCTTTGATTTTCCAGACCCTGATGTTTTGATGCCAATTATCCCTATACACCCCCACACACAGATAGTAAGGGACCTCATGTAACCCTAAAAGTGGGAAATTCATATTACAATTGTTTACTGGATACTGGAGCTTCAAGATCCATACTGGTAAGTAAACCAGATGAAAACTATAACTCTATTGGCTCTCTAAACATAGTAGGGAGGGGCAGCTGGGTAGCTCAGTGGATTGAGAGCCAGGCCTAGAAATGGGAGGTTCTAGGTTCAAATCCGGCCTCAGACACTTCCCAGCTGTGTGACCCCGGACAAGTCACTTGACCCCCATTGCCCACCCTTACCAATCTTCCACCTATGAACCAATAGACAGAAGTTAAGGGTAAAAAAAAAAAAAGAAATTAATAAACATAGTAGGGGTATCGGGAACACCTCAAAAGGTTCCAAAACTTTCTCCTCGCATGGTAAGCATAGGACCCCTAACTCTAGAACATTCCTTTCTTTTGATGCCTGGATCCCCCACAAATTTGCTGGGAAAGGATCTATTATGTAAACTTAAAGCCACAATAGTTTGCACTCCAGATGGCTCTATGTCATTAGAATTACCAGAGAACTCTTTAAATTTGCTCCCTGTATTTCTCTCAGAGAGTTGGGAAGTAAAAGAGCCTCCCACCTTTGAAATCCCAGACGATATCCGCAAGTCTCTCTGGGCCACATCTTATTCTGATGTAGGCCTACTTAAATCAGCTGTTCCTGTTCAGATTAGAACAAGAGGAGGGCCAGCTCCCTCCATTCCTCAATACCCTCTATCAAAAGAAGCTATTGAGGGAATCACCCCAGTAATAAACTCCATAATTGAAAAGGGAATAATAATTCCATGCAAATAAGAATATAATACACCTATTTTACCTGTTAAAAAGCCAAAAATAGGCCCAGATGGAAAAGTCCAATATTAATTTGTTTAAGATTTAAGGGCTGTAAACAATCATGTCATAAAGAGACATCCTGTGGTTTCAAACCCAAACATAATTATTTCCTCTATTCCCAGTACAGCCACTTTCTTTACAGTAGTGGACCTGTGTTCAGCCTTTTTCTCAATTCCTATTCATGAGGATTCCAGATATATATTTGCCTTTACCTAGAAAAATTCTTAATGGACCTGGACTCATTTGCCCCAAGGGTACGCAGAAAGTCCCAGCCTTTTTGCACAGATTTTGAGCCAAGATACAGATAATATAACATTTAAAAACAGTAAGTTAATTAAATATGTGGATGATTTGCTCTTGGCCTCATCAAATGGCAAAACATGTCAAGAAGATAGTAAACATCTTCTTTTAGAATTACATAAAAGAGGCCACAAGATCTCAAAGGAAAAGGTTCAGTGGTGTCTCCACAAAATGAAATATTTAGGATTCATTTTAACTGCTGGTGCCTGTTATATTTCTCCCAAGCTCATTGAAAATATTCAAAACTTGAGTGATCCTACCACTAAAAAACACTTAAGAGCAATCTTAGGAGCAACAGATTTTTGTAGGCAATGGATCCCTTGCTATGAGGAAATTACTAACCCCCTTATAGCACTAACAAGAAATTCAGTCCGTGAACCACTTAAATTAGAGTCAGAACACTGGTTAGCTCTGTTAAATCTAAAATTGGCTATCCTGTCTGCCCCTGCTCTAGGTATCCCAGATTATAACAAACCATTTACTTTATATGTACATGAGCATAGAGGGATAGCTTCAAGTGTTTTAACTCAAACTTTAGGACCTTATCAGTGTACAATTGCTTATTATTCAGCCCAACTGCACCCAGTAGCTGCAGGAGCACCACCATGTCTTAGAGGCATAGATGCCACAGCTCTATTAGTAACAAAAACTTTTGATCTAGTACTGGGATGCTCCTTAACAATTATGTGCCCACATGAAGTAGAACCATTGTTGCTAAGACATTTCTGATCAGAGAATTACAAGGTATGAAATAACCTTACTAAATAATGAAAAAATTACTTTAAAATGTTGTACAACACTTAATCCTGCCACCTTGCTTCCTGATTTACCAGTCTCAGGAGAACCATTAAACAACTGTGAAACACTAGTATCCATGGTTTAAAAGCCTCAAGATAATCTCCTGGACACTCCTTTAGACAATCCAGATATAGTATTATTTGCTGATGGTTCTTCTTTTATGAGGGATAGCATATGACACAGTGGAGCTGCTGTAGTCACAGAAATTGCCACTGTGTAGTCAGCTTCACTGCCCTCAGATCTAAGTGCTCAAGGCGTAGAACTCATAGCCCTAAAACATGCATGTAAAATTGCCAAAGATAAAAAGGCAATAATTTATACAGATTCTAAATATGCATTTGGAATTTGCTATTCAGTGGGTATGTTATGGCTTCAGAGAAGATTTTTAACTTTAGCTGGAAAATCTATAGCCAATGCAAAAATTATTAATGAAGTTCTTTCTTCTCTCCAGCTACCCAAAGCCATAGCTGTAGTTCACTGCTCTGCTCATACAGGTGGCACTGACCCTGTCTCTAGGGGAAATGACCAGGCAGATACTGCTGCAAAGCTAGTGGACATAGAAAGGCCAGAATTAATTTTAACATTAACAACCACTGATGATTTAAATTTATCACCTTCCTGTAATGAAAAGGAAGTCCAAAAATGGAAGCAAAAATTTAAAGCAAAACTGATTAATGGAGTATGGGTGTCTTCTGAAGGAAAACCCCTGCTCCCTAAAAACTTTTATCTCCAAATTTGCCAATCAATTCATAAAAATAGTCATTTTGGTGCCTCGGGCATCATGGACTCTGTTAAAGAATATGTATAGCTCCTGGCGTAACTACTATAGCCTCTAAAGTGTGTGCAGCCAGCCCTACCTGCCAAGCATATAACCAACATGCCTTTCATGGCAAAGCTTATGGAGGGCGTCCTCTGGCTTACATGCCTTTTGAGCACCTGCAAATTGATTATATAACAATGCCAAAGGCTGGACAATATAAATTTTGTTTCCTCGTAGTGGATCAACTGACCAGATGGCTGGAAACATTTCCTACTTCCCAAGCTACAGAGGCATTTGTTGCCAAGGTGCTTTTAAAAGAAATCATTCCTTGTTTTTGGCCTACCTGCACGTATTGACTCAGACAGGGGAAGTCACTTTACTGATTCAATTGTATTTGAAATATATTCCTATTTGGGGATAACTCCCAAATTCCATGTACCATATCACCCCCAGAGCTCAGGCCAAATTTAAAGGATGAACAGGGAACTTAAAACTATGATTGGGGGCAGCTGGGTAGCTCAGTGGATTGAGAGTTAGGCCTAGAGATGGGAGGTCCTAGGTTCAAATCCGGCCTCAGACACTTCCCAGCTGTGTGACCCTGGGCAAGTCACTTGACCCCCATTGCCCACCCTTACCACTCTTCCACCTAGGAACCAATACACAGAAGTTAAGGGTTTAAAAATACAAATAAATAAATAAATAAATAAATAAATAAATAAATAAATAAATAGACAGATAAATAAATAAATAAATATATATATATATACATATATATATATATATAAAACTATGATTGGAAAATTATGTACCGAGACACATTTAAAATGGCTTGAAATTCTCCCTCTGGCTCTATTTTTTCTTAAAAGCAGGCCCAGAGGAGATTTACACATCTCACCATATGAGATGCTTTTTGGACACCCCCCTCTACAGCCTAAGCCTTTTTCTCCTTTATATACATCACTATTAGGAGGAGATACGTCTATTGCTTCCTATATACAGGAATTGTAGCACAAACTGCATGAACTCCATGAATCTGGAGCTGCAGTACAATCAGGACCAATAGATTTTTCACTTCATGACCTGAACCCAGGAGACAAGGTATATATAAAGAATTTCCAGCACACTGGAGCAACTCAGCCTTCCTGGGAAGGTCTGTTTCAAATATTATTAACCATTCCAAAAGCTAAAAAAATTGGAGAAAAGGGCCCTTGGATTCATTGCTCACATGTAAAGAGAGCACCTTCTATTGAAACTGATTGTATCCCATTATAAGCATTAAAGATAATAGTCCATAGAAAAGTGGACACCATTTTTGGAAACACATTGAATTCCCAAATTTTTATTTTTTACTTTTCTAATAGAATATTTTATTTTTTCCTTTTTTATTTCTTATACTTAAAATACATATAATCAATATTATTTTTTTGATTCTGCAGTAATATAAGTTTAGAATATATTTGCTATAATATTCATACCAAAAAGCCATTGACCTTAAACCTGTGTATGTCCACCCGCCTCATATGTGTTTCTTGTAGACAGCATATGGTAGGATTTTGGTTTCTAACCCACTCTATTTGTTTCCGTTTTATGGGCAAGTTCATCCCATTCACATTCAGAGTTATAATTATCAGTTGTGTATTCCCCAACATTTTGGTATCCTCTCCTAGTTCTACTTCTTCTTACACTATTTCCTTCTAAACATTGGTTTGTTTTAAACCAGTCCCCCTTGTCCCCTCCCTTGATTTACTTCCCTTTCCACCACCTCCCTTATTATTCCCCTCTTTTTATTTTTTAAGTCCTAATGAATTCCCTCTCCATTCTACTCCCCTCTCTTTTTTTTGCCTCCCCACTCCCCTGCTCCCCTTGGTTTATCCCTTCTGACTTTCTTGGTAGGGTTAGATAGAATTTTATATCCCAATGGATATAGCTATTCTTCCCTCTCAGGGTTAATTCTGCTGAGAGTAAGGTTTAAATATTACCTATTAATGCTCTCTTCTTCTCCTTCTTATAATGGTATTCATCCCCTCCCCTTCCCATGCCCTCTTTGTGTGGTATAGAATGCCCTATTTTCTTATTCATTCAAGTTTCTCTTGGTGTCATCTACTATTCACACACCCCTTCTTTACCACCCCCATATCAACTTAGACAATTTAGTACTGCAACCTCTCCCTATGAATAATTCTTCTAATTACTATAATAGTGAATACAGTTTTTGAAAATTACACACAACATTTCTCCATATATGAATACAAATAATTTGATCTTAATGAAGTCCTTAAAGAGGCAAATTTAAAAATAAGATTTTTCTTTCTTTCCCATCTGTTTCTTATTTACCTTTTCGTGTTCCTCTTGGTTTTTGTGCTTGGATATCAAACTTCCCATTTAGTCCTGGTCTTTTCTGTGCAAATAATCTTCTATCTTCTTCTATCTTGTTGAAGGCTGCCCATACTTTCCCCTGGAAGTATATAGTCAGTTTTGATGGGTAGGTGATCCTTGGTTGTAGACCCAGTTCTCTTGCCTTTCTGAATATCATATTCCAAGCCTTGCAGTCTTTTAGTGTGGAGGCTGCCAGATCCTGTGTGATCCTGATTGGTGCTCCTTGATATCTGAATTGTCTCTTTCTGGCTTCCTGTAAATTTTTCTTTTATTTGGAAGCTCTTGAATTTGGCCATTATATTCCTGAGGGTTGTCTTTTTAGGGTTTAGTGTAGAGGGTGATCTATGGATCCTTTCAATGTCTATTTTGCCCTCTTGTTGAAGAACATCAGGTCAGTTTACTTGGATAATTTCTTGTAGTATGGAGTCCAAATTTCTATTAATTTCTGTTTTTTTTTTTCAGGAAGACCAATGATTCTCAAATTGTCTCTTCTAGACCTGTTTTCTTAATCTGTCATTTCCTCAGTAAGATATTTCATGTTTCCTTCTATTTTATCAGTCTTTTTATTTTGTTTTATTTGTTCTTGCTGCCTTGAGAGATCATTGGCTTCTACTTGCCCAATTCTGGTCTTTAAAGACTGGTTTTCTGCTATAATTTTTTTATTTTCCTTTTTCGATTTGGTCTTTTCTGTTTTTCATGGTTTCCTCCAATTTGTTTATCATTTCATTTGATTTTGGTGCATCTTTCTCCAATTGGGAGTTTGTCTTTTAACCTGTTAATTTCCTTTTGAGCCATTTCCCACTTTTCTTCCAAAATCTCTTCCATCTTTCTCATGATCTCAGATTTGAACTCTTCAAGAGCTTGTGACCAATTTTCATTTTTTTGGGAAGGTTTGGATGTGATTACTTGTTTATTCTCCTCTGCTATTTGCTCTGTTGTCTGGATTTTTTCTGTGTAAAAGTTGTCGAGTGTTAAAAGATTTCTTCTGGATCTTTCTCTTTGGAGATTCTTGTGCATGGCTTGCCATTATTATTATTCTGCCTTTCAAACTGTCGAGCAGTTTTTGCCTGAGTCACAGCTCTGTGAGGTCCTCTCAGCTTTATTCTGACGCCCACCATTGGTCTATGTTCTTTAGGCTTCTAGGGTCTCAAGTGTAGCTTCTCTCAGGGTCAAGCCTCTTGGGGGTCCCCTTGCTTGCTCCTCTGCCTGAGGCTCCTTTAACAGTCTCAGGGAGCTGCTTTCACAGTTATTCACCCCTCTGGACTAGGTCCCCACCCAAGGTCCGCACCTACACTCAAGGTCTGAGCCTGCGCTCAAGGTCTGTGTTCAAAGTCTGTGTTCTTTAGCCTCTTGGGGTCTTAAGTCTTTCTGCTCTTAGGAGCAGGCCCTGGTGATCCCAGATAGCTGCCAAGAACTTAATGAATGACCCCAAACTTGCTCTAACTCTTGTGCACTTGCTTTGGCATTGTAGGTGGTGTGTGTGGGGGGAGGTTGCTCAGCTCGCATTTTAGTGAGAGCTATTTCACCTCCTCATAGCATGGAAATGCCCAGATCTCACGTACCTTCAATGCTGCATCCTGTTCTGGGTCCCTTCATTTGTCTAGATTTGGTTTTTGTGTCCTCTTGAGGAGTCCTGTATATGTGGGTTAGGAGAGGTTAAGCACGCTGCTTCTACTCTGCTGCCATCTTAACCCCCCTGAACTTCTCTTAAGGAATTTCCCTTTAATAGAGACTCTGTGACTGAAGCTTTTGCTTCATTCAACTCTGCCCCCCACCCCGGCCCTCTGGGTCTCTGGCCCTCTGACTCTTGGTTTGGGTTAATTAGATCTACCAGGATTAATTAGAGGATCGTAGTAATTTACCTACTGTGTTAGATTCTTATTTCCTTATTTATTCTACCTCTTCACAATTGTAAATAAATTCCTATAAAAGTCAATTTTGACTTGAGGTTACTTCTTAATTGGGGAAATTTCCCCTGGCAACCAAATTTTAATATATTCAACCCAAAATCCCTTTTCCCTCCTTACACACTGTAGCAGCTATAGTCACAGAATTTTCAATTCTGTGGTCAGCTTCACTTCCATCAAATCTAAGTACACAAGGTGTAGAATTAATAGCATTAAAGCAAGCCTGTATAATTTTAAGAGACAAAAAAGCAATAATATATACTGATTCAAGATATGCCTTTGGAATATGTCATGCTGTGGGTACTGTAATGCAGGATTGCTGCAAGAATCTCTTGCATTTGCAAAACCACCTGAACCAATCCTGACAGTTAAGGAAATGGAATGTTGACCCAGCCTGGCCTGGTCTCATAGCCAAAAACCATTGGAGCTAGGGCTATAAATATTCTTGGAGAACCAACTGTGGGGCTGACTTTCCTTGACCTGACCCAGACATCCTGCTATCCCCTGCATCTCCCCCCTTGGGCCCTGGGAGGAGAGAATTTAGTGGGTGGAGAATGTGGGGAATTAGTTTTATTTTAGGCAGGCAGAGACACCTCTAAACCAAGCCATTACCCTCATTTGTTAATCTACTAGACCAATCTACATCAAGGCAGTGAAATTTATCCCTGGCTGAGGGGCTGGTTCCCTCAGCCTGACCCTACCTTCTGAGACCCCCTCCCAGCTTTGGTCTTATCTTTAGCAACAGCTTCCCAGACCTTAACCCTCTTCCCTCAGCTTACACTTGCCTGCAATAAACCCCTTCCTTTTATTCAAAAAGCTTCTGGTGATTCATTTATACCATCAACTAGGACCAAGGATGAAGAGAGAAGATAGCTTTCCCTTGTTTCCTGAGGGGCTAAACCAGGCATCCATCTTGGCTCAGGAAGTGAACCAAGTTTCACTTCCTGTTGGCTTGCAGTTTCCATCAGGAGGGGAGGGGCACCTCACTCCTTACCTCAAGGAGCTTAGAGATGACAGGGAGGCTGATTAAAACATCTCAGCTCAGGCCCACTCAACACTGGTTGAACTAAATCGTCCTTTACTGAAGCTATAGTCTCCCTGCCTAAAGACTCAGCTGGCAACACCCTGCCCCCTATTATAAACCTCTCATATTAGCCTTATTATTTATTACAGTACCCTTTGGTTTCAAAGGAGATTCTTAACATCAACTGGCAAAATGATCACAAATGCAAAAATTATCACTGAAGTTCTTTCAGGTCCCCAACTACCTGAAACTCTGGCTATTGTACATTGCTCTGCTCATACAGGTGGAACAGACTTTGTTTCGAGAGGGAACCACCAGGCAGATGTTGCTGCAAAACTCGCTGATATAGAAAGCCCTGAATTGATTTTAAATCTGATAATTATAAATGAAGCAGATTTGTCCCTTGCGTATAATGACAAAGACTTAAAAAATGGAAGCAAAACTTTAAGGCTAAACAAGTTAATGGTGTATGGGTGGCATCAGAAGGTAAACTAATACTTCTGAGAACATTTTATCAACAAATTTGCCAATCCGTTCATAAAAATGATCATTTTGGAACACAAGGCATTGTAGATTTGGTAAAGTATGGATAGCCTCTGGCATAACCAACATCACTTCTAAAGTATGTGCAGCTTGTGCAACTTGCCAAGCATATAACCAACATATATTTTGTGGAAAAGTGCTTGGGGGACATCCTTTAGCCTACACACTGTTTAAAAATCTCCAAATTGAATTCATAACAATGCCAAAAGTGAGATATTACAAAATTTGTTTAGTGATAGTAGACCAGCTAACCATATGACTGGAAGCATTTCCAAAAGCAAGAGCACAGCAGTGTTTGTAGCCAAAATATTATTAAAAGAAATTATACCTCGATTTGATTTACTAGCAAGAATTTATTCAGACAGGGGAATGCATTTTATAGATTTGGTTTTAACACAAATATATTCCTGCCTAGGTATAACACCAAAACTTCATGTACTATACCACCCACAGAACTGTTAGAATGAACAGAGAATTAAAGACAATTATAGGAAAATTATGTACTGAGACTCATTAACAATGACCTGATGCTCTACGTTTACCATTATTCTACTTGCAAAGTATGCCAAGGGGAGATCTACACATCTCACCATTTAAGATGCTGTTTGGTCATCCACCTATTCATGCAAAACCATTTAACCCTGTGTATGCATCATCATTTTTAGGAGGAGATACAACTATTGCCACATATATAAGAGATCTGCAAATCAAGATAAAAGGACTTCATGAATCAGGAGATATTGTGTAAGCTGGACTTATAGACTTTTCATTCCAGGATTTACATTCTGGAGATACAATATATATATAGAGAGAACTTTCAGCTCACTGGAGGAACTCAGCCAGCCCGGGAAGGTACATTCCAAGTACTTTTAGCAACTCCTACAATAAACAAGAAAGGAGAAAAGACATTGTGGATTCATTGTTCTCACGTGAAAAGAGTACCTGTTGTTGAAAATGATAATCAAGAATAAGACTAAAGATACAACTGGACACTGTTTTTAATGACATTGAACTCATTGAGAAGAAGACTACAAAGACAACTGGACACTATTTTCAAGAACATTTCAATGATCTCCTGAAATTATATTTTGCTGTTCAATAAAAAGTTTGACTTTTTTGGTAAAGGTTTAAAATAGAATGAGTAATACTCAGTAGGTAAGTGTATAATTTATGTTATGCTATAGCATTTAGGATTGATATTTAAAAATAATTATTAATACTTTTATAGTATTATAATAACTATTTATATATGACTAGATATATTTATGGGATTATAATAGCTAATTGATACATAAATGGTAAAGTGTTTCAAAGAGTTTTAAGGGTTGATCAATACCCACTTCAAGGGGGATATACCCACCTGAGAGTGGACATTATATATTATAGGTATATAATGTGTATATAAGGTTCTTATATATTTTTTTGTGTGCATAGTACCTATAAGGTGAAACCGGATTAATATCTTTACATTCTTATTTCTGTAGAGTATAATAAGAATAGATTTTTATTTTGGTATAGTAAGAATTGTGTGATTCTGTAACTCTGTAATTTGCAATTGTATATAATTTGAGACTTGCGTGATGCAAGATTTGTTTTGCTTTCTTTATTTCTCTCTGTTTCTAATACAGATTATAAGATAGTTTCGTTTGAAAGATCAATTGGGGAGATTGCTCCCCCAACTGATTGTGGGGGGGGGGATATGTTAAAAGGAGTTGTCTTAGTCTCTTCCTCTGTCTCTTTAAGAGGCAGAGGAACAGAAATATTGCTCAGTAAGAGTCTCTTAACTGACAGCCTCTGTGAAAGGTTCTGTTACCTAGGAGACAAAAGAGATATTTACTAATGGTTTTAGTTAGAAAGGGGAACGTTTCTCTGGGGGGGGGGGAGGAGGTTCCTGGGGAGAGGAGCAGCAGTTTCTAGCTCTCTCTTTAAGACTGGCAGTTTTCGGCTGAACAAATTGTGGTATATGCGGGTGATGGAATACTATTGTGCTAAAAGGAATAATAAACTGGAGGAATTCCATGCAAATTGGAGAGACCTCCAGGAAGTGATGCAGAGTGAAAGGAGCAGAGCCAGAAGAACACTGTACACAGAGACTGATATACTGTGGTAAAATCGAATGCAATGGACTTCTGTACCAGCAGCAATGCAATGACACAAGACAGCTATGAGGGATTTATGGTAAAGATGCTACCCACATTCAGAGGAAGAACCGCAGGAGAGGAAACATAGAAGATAATCAATTGCTTGAATGCATGAGTTGAGGTGGACATGATTGGGGATGTAGACTCGAAACGACCACACAAATGCAACTAACAACAATGGGGAAATAGGCCCTGAACAAGGACACAAATTACAACCAGTGGAAATGTGCGTCGGCCATGGGTGGGGGGAATGTGGGGGGTGAAGGGGAAAGTAGGGGTATGAAGCATGTAAACAGGTTAAAAATGAATATTAATAAATGTTAAAAATGGAAAAAAAGACTGGCAGTTTTCTAACTGACAGCTGAGGATAGAGAAAACGTATTTAAGGTCTTAACAGTCTTATTGATTATTGATCAGCTTAGGTAGGTAGTGAGATAGTGGGTAAATACATAGATTGTCAGAGTAAGCCAGTCTTGGCTTGGCAGAAGATTCTGCCTTTGAGGGCAGATAGATTTAGGGTTTCTAAGAAAATTTTAGTTAGGATTGGGATCTTAGGTATATTTATATGATATTAGGAGATTACTCTCATTTTCCAACTTTCTATTTCCTATCTGAACTTTCCTAAAAATAAACTGTTTTGTGTTTACCAAACTGCTTTCCTGACCTTTGTTCAAACTCCTATGAAAAATGTTAACTCTTTACAGCCTACAATCATGTGTTTATAAGCCTTCCTTCCAGTGTGAAGATTCGGATGTCTAGGAACTTCCCACTTCCAGCAAAAGGCATGTCCCTGGAAGCACATTCCTAAGGAATCCTCTGATGATGTCTGTAAAAGATAATCTCTGACTGAAGGACTTCCCACACTGAGTCCATAGTCAGCTTGTCCTCAGAATTACTAATAAAGCTTTGTACTCCATTTCAATGCTTTTTCTCACTCATTACTTTGATAAGATTTTTATCTAGTATGAATTCCCTCATGGGAAATAAGGGATGACTGTTTTTTGGAGATATTACCACATTGTTTACATTAATAAAGTTTCTCTCCAGTGTGGATTCTCTGCTGAACAACAAGAGATGAGCAATCCCTAAAAGGTTTACCATAGTCATGTCATTCATAGGGTTTCTCTCAAGTGTGGATGCTCTGATGCTTAGCAAGATTACTGCTTTGTGTGAAACTCTTACCACACTGTTTACATTCATAAGGTTTCTCTCCACTGTGGATTCTCTTATGTTTAAGGAGATCAGAATTGCATCTGAAAGTCTTTCCACATTGATTACATACAAAAGGTTTCTCTCCTGTGTGGATTTTCTTATGTTCAGCAAGACTGAAGTAATGCCTGAAAGTCTTTCCACATTGATTACATTCATAAGGTTTCTCTCCAGTGTGAGTTCTCTGATGAACAACAAGATTTCCCTTCAGTCTGAAAGTCTTTCCACATTGATTACACTCATAAGGTTTCTCTCCAGTGTGGATTCTCTTATGTTGAGCAAGGTCAGAATTGCGTCTGAAAGTCTTTCCACATTTATTACATGCAAAAGGTTTCACTCCAGTGTGGATTCTGTTATGTTGAACAAGTATGGATGACTTTCTGAAAGCCTTTCCACATTGATTACATTCATAAGATTTTTCTCCAGTGTGGATTCTCTGATGATCAGCAAGAGTGCTACTCTGTCTGAAACTCTGTCCACACTGATTACACTTATAAGGTTTTTCTCCTGTGTGGATTCTCTGATGTGCAGTAAGACTAGAGTTTATCCTAAAACTCCTTCCACATTGATGACATTCATAAGGCTTCTCTCCAGTGTGCATTCTCCGATGTGCAGCAAGATTGCCCCTCTGTCTGAAAGTCTTTCCACATTGTTTACATTCATAAGGTCTCTCTCCAGTGTGGATTCTCTGATGTGAAGCAAGGCCAGGCTTACATTTGAAACGTTTTCCACACTGACTACAACTATAAGGTTTCTCACTAGTGTGGATTCTCTGATGTGAAGCAAGGCCAGGCTTACATTTGAAACTCTTTCCACACTGACTACAATTATAAGGTTTCTCACTAGTGTGGATTCTCTGATGGTTAAGGAGAACAGAACCGATTCTGAAAGTCTTTCCACATTGATTACAAGCATAAGGTTTCTCTCCAGTGTGGATTCTGTTATGTTGAACAAGTATGGATGACTTTCTGAAAGCCTTTCCACATTGATTACATTCATAAGGTTTTTCTCCAGTGTGGATTCTCTGATGTGCAGTAAGATAGGAGTTCAGCCTAAAACTCCTTCCACATTGATGACATTCATAAGGCTTCTCTCCAGTGTGCATTCTCCAATGTGCAGCAAGATTGCTCGTCTGTCTGAAAGTCTTTCCACATTGTTTACATTCATAAGGTTTCTCTCCAGAGTGGATTCTTAGATGTACAACAAGATGGGATTTCTTTGTGAAAGTCTTTCCACATTGTTTACATCCATGAGGTTGCTCTATAGTATGACTTCTTTCACATACATTAAGGGATGAGTTTTCACAGAAAGTTTTAATACATTCAGGATATTCATTAGATGTCTCTCTAGTATGAATATTCTGATGGGAAATAAGTAATGACTGTCTCCTGAAGGCTTGCCCACATTGCATACATTTATGCCTCTTTGTGCTGGTATGAAATTTTTGATGGTGATGAAGCAATAACTGTTTCTTAAAGGTTTTACTACAGTCATTACATTCAAAATGTTTCTTTCCATTTTGAATTTTATGATGGTGAGTGAGTTCTGAATTATAACTGAAGGCCTCCTCAATGGAATTATGTCTATAAAGCATTTCTCGAGCATGACTTTTCTGATGTCTAATTAGTTCTGATTTTAAGTTGAAAGTCATCTCACAGTTACTACACTCATAGGTTTGTAATACTGGAGGCTTCTTATGAGACTCAACAAACTCCACTTGTTCAGTAAAGCATTCCCTATATTTACCATCCTGAGAAGAGTCATGGCCTGACCTCCTTTTCTTATGCTGACTTAAGATGGAATATTGCCTGATATTCTTTCCATTTTTATGAAATTCATGGTGAAACTTTTGTGTTTTTTCTATCTTGAAATCAGAGTCACAGATTTCTCTCAGAGTGAAGTCACAGTGATCATCATTCATGAAACTTTGCTGTTGTGACTCTTCCCTGAACTTTGCATTAGTCTCTCTCATTTCAAGCCTCCTTTCTCCATCTGAAAGAAACAAAGGCATACATGAGGACAGATACACATATACCCAGAGAGGTAAGCTTCTCTCCACTGACAGAACATAAACTTATTCATCATTTACTTCCCCGGCAAAGAGACTTCAAAATCAAATGGACAGAATCAATCATTTGAAAGTTCTAATAACTCATATCCCCCAGGTCGATTTAATTTATAGAAAGCTCCAGGTACAGCAATGCTGGAGCTTCATACACAACTGCAACAGCAAGCAGGACCAGAATTCTTATTACATTCCCACTTTGAGTCATGAGCTCAGAATGCCAGAATAAGATGAGCAACATCCCAGCAGCTGAAACCAAAATGCAAACCCTTTTTTGGTTGTTTTTTGGGGGAGTTTTGTCTGTCCAAGAACCACTGAGATGTTCTTTATTTTTCAAATTTGTAAAAAATTATTTAATTAATTAATTTAGAATATTTTTCCATGGTTACAAGATTCACATTCTTTCCCTTCCTTTCTTGTACCCCCTCCCATAGCCGACACAAAATTCTGTTGCGTTTTACATGTGTCATTGATCAAGACCTATTTCCATATTATTGATATTTACACTAGGGTGATCATTTAGAATTCATATCCCCAATCATATTCCCATCAACCCATATGATCAAGCACTTGTTTTTCTTCTGTGTTTCTGCTCCTACAGTTCTTCTTCTGAATGCAGATAGTGTTCTTTCACGTAAGTCCCTCAGAATTGTCCTGTATCATTGCATTGCTGCTAGCAGAGAACTCCATTAAATTTGATTGTGCCACAGTGTATCTGTCTCTGTGTACAA
Organism: Gracilinanus agilis; assembly: GCF_016433145.1. Classification (NCBI taxonomy): domain Eukaryota; kingdom Metazoa; phylum Chordata; class Mammalia; order Didelphimorphia; family Didelphidae; genus Gracilinanus; species Gracilinanus agilis. The sequence continues at coordinate 4,315,185 of NC_058132.1, forward strand.
TGTTCTCATGGTCTACTCTTTCACTTTGTATCAATTCCTGGAAGTCGTTTCAGTTCACATGGAATTCCTCCAGTTCATTATTCCCTTTAGCAAAATAGTATTCCATCACCAACAGATACAATTTGTTTAGCCATTCCCCAATCGAAGGGCATCCCCTCATTTTCCAATTTTTTGCCACCACAAAGAGCACAGTTATAAATTCAAACCCTTTTGCTCTCTTCACACTAGATCCTCTTTCTAATGAACTTTCTTTTTATTTTTAAAAGAAAAATGATTTATTATTTCATGTGCACTTGCTTATATTTTGTTTTCTCTCCCACCTTTACCTTCTGTCTTAATATCAATCCAAAGACTGAACAACAAGGGCTGGCAATCAGGGTTAAGTGACTTGTCACACAACTATGAATTTTCTGGGTTCAGGCTTGAACCCAGGTCCTCTTGACTCCAGATTTGGCAATCTATCCACTCTGCTATCTAGTTTTCCCTCACATGTTCATATGTATGTGCATGTATAGATCATTATGTAAGAGCAACCATCTCAGCTATGCAGACAAATCAACTCTGGGGGCAGAAAGTGAGGAAGAACAAGAAGTCTCTTGAAGAGGGAGAAGGAGGAGAGTGCAAAATCTGGCTTGAAGTTTAACATGAAAATAAAAACTAAGACCTTGGAACTGGTCTCATCAATTCCTGGTAAATAAAAGGAAAGGAATGGAAGAAGAGTTTGGTTTTGTCCTCTTGTGCCAAAGATCACTGCAGACGGTGAGTGCAGTTATTAAAATCCCTCCTCATTGGGGGGAAAGCTATGATAAATATGTATAGCCTACTAAAAAGCAAAGACATCACTTTGCTGACAAAGATCCAGGTAGCCAAAGCAAGAGTTTTTCCAGCAGTGATGTATGGCTTGGAAAGTTGGACTGTAACAGGAATGCTGAGCATCACAGAATGGACACTTTCAAACTGTGATGCTAGAGAAGATTTTTGAGAGTCCCTTGGATAGCAAGAAAATCAAATCAGTCAATACTTGGATAAATGAATTCAAAGAATTTCCTGGAAGGTAAAATACTAAAGTGGTAGCTTAAGTGTTTTGGCCATTTAATGAGAAAGTAAGACTCATTGGAAAAGACCGTGATATTGGGAAAGAATATAGGAAAAGGGGATGAGGGGAGCTGGAGAGGATGAGATGGATAGTGTCATGGAAACAATGAACAGGAACTTGGACAGGCTTCAAGAGATAGTGGAGAAAAGAAGAAACTGGCATGGCCCATGGAGTCATGAAGAATTGGACAAGACCAAACAAGTGAGACTGACAACAATTATTTTGAGTTCCAACATTTTCGAAATACAAATGTACCCAGGCCTGCCCATCTCCCAGTCTGGCTCTTTCCACTGAGCCACCTGGCTGCCCCTTCACTTCACTTAGAATCCTTTCTTCATGTGCTAATGTTGTTTACATTTTTTATTAGCTTGTGGTCCTTCCAGTTTCTCTTTATTGATCCATTTCCATGAATCATTAGAGTAATTCTTTATCAATGCCATATCGTAAGCTCAGAAATACTTCTGGTCTTAGGTAATAATTTTGAAGCTTATATCAAGCTTTCCTCCTATTGGATTCAGATCCATAGATGTGTTATTTGTGCCTTTCTGCCAGACATTGATATTCATTTCATTGCCTATCATGACTGTAAGCATAGCTTAATTTCCCTGTGGATACTTTTTATCATATTTTTTTCTTTTCTTGTGGCTAAGACCCCATCATGACTGCCAGCTTTGTATTTTGTATTCAGCTGAGCTATTCCATATTCTCTTCTGACTGAACCCCTTTTTAGGAAAGTCATAACCTATTTTAAAAATGTTTATCTTTAAATGCTTCTGCTCTCTAATTTAAAGAACCTAAAATCCTGATGATAAAAGCAATTAAAAAAATCTGTTTCCTATGCCCAAAAATATGCCATCACGTAGAGCTTGAGTCTCTCCTTCTTTCAGGAGATGGACAGCCTGCTTCACTCTGAGTCCTATTGCAGCCCTTTGTGTTTGATTAACCCTTTGGAGGTTCCCAATAATGGCAGAAGAGCTTGCAGCTAAAAATTCTTTAACAGAATTTTGGGCAGAGGATAACAGCCCAACTTTGTTATGAATATCTTTAAATTCAGATAAAATAAGTACAAAGAGATACTTTCCCCTGGAACAAGCAGCACACACATGGTGCAAGCACACCCGTGTTCTTTCTGCAGTGATTCCAGGCTGGTCTACGAGGCTTCCCAAGGCCATGCATTGCTCTGGTCAAGCTGTGACCACTTTTGACTCAGGACAACACGGTCCTGCAGCTTCTCAACCCAACATCCTATTGTTTCCCAATTGCCAGATGGCTCATTCTCTTCAACATAGAAATAAGAACACATAAGTAGAGAGAATGGCTGCTTAAGGAGAGCAGAGTTCTGGAGAAAAGAGTAAATAGGGGGCAGCTGGGGAGCTCAGTGGATTGAAAGCCAGACTTAGAGATGGGAGATCCTGGGTTCCAATCTGGCCTCAGATACTTCCTAGCTGGGTTACCCTTGGCAAGTCACTTAAACCCACATTGCCTAGCCCTTACCACTTTTCTGCCTTAGAACCAATACGGAGTATTGATTCTAAGAATGAAGATAAGGGTTTTTAAAAAAAAAAAGTGAAAATAACAACAACAATGAAGATGATGATAATGATTATAATGATAATGACAGGTCATAATTATACAATGTTTTATACAATCCCAAACTTGATCAATATTATCTCAATTTCTCCTCCTGGGAATCCTAGGAAATAAAGGCCAACCAATTCCCAATCGATTTGTAGTCACCTCATGTCATAACAGAATTCATAAAACTGATTTCATGTCGCTCACCCAGACAGGAGTTTCTTAAGCTTTCTCCCTCCAGCATCCATGGATCTTCCCCTTGGTCAAAATGGGAAATCCAGTCTTTTCTGGGTACTGGAAGACCTGGGCATGTGGAATAAGGAAGGGATGAGGACAGAAAGACACTTGTCATTTCTTCTCTTTAGGGAAGGGGGACAGGCAAGATCAGGACATCTCAAGGATCATTTCCATGGTGTTGATCTTTGGGAGGTTTGGTGGAGGATGGGAAGGAGATAACTGGGAAGCCAATTTGGGATCATAAAATTCTCTTTTCTCCATTGCCTTCATAGAAGGATGGGTTGACTACATAAATTCTATTATCTAGAAAATAAGAAACAACACATAGTGTAGTGGTGTGTGGCTTCAACTTGGATTCTAAAAGTCCTGAGTTCAAATCCATTCTCAAATACCTACTGGCTAACTGTCTTGGGCAACTCATTTATCTTCTGTTTGCCTCTATTTCCTCTATTGTAAAATGAGGATGAGTCTCATCTAACTCACAGGGTTGTTGTGAGAATTAAATTAGATAATATTTTTAAAGGAAGCTTTTAGCACTATGTCTCACATATACCATATAGGCATACAGATATGCTTATTTCTTTTCTTTCCCTACTGGAATTTGTGGGATGTATGAAGAAAGAACAGAAACATACTCGCTATACTCACCTTCTAAGAATAAGACTAGGAGCAGTGAGCTACAATTTAATGTGAATCATCAAAAAAGAACACTTCAAAGACTACAAGAACCCAAAGAGGAAGGAGCTATTTTGGGTGGTAGGGGGTTCCCTTCACTGTCCATTTAAAAAAAAAACACCATGAGGTTTCAGAAATTTGGCAGACAAAATTCATACTCAGTCAAAGTCAGACTAGCTGGAACCCCTGAGATCACTTTTTCAGTCTGAGATTCTACAATAGTTGTTTGATTTTTTGACCTGAAGATCCCCAGAACCAGTGAGAGACAGCTTCAGGAACAGTAAAGGAAACTCCCATCTCTGTATAAACATTGCAAAGACATTTTACAGAAAAATCAGAAAACAGGAAGATCCTGTCCTAGGAGACAAGGGATCAGAATTTTGGCCTTACTAATAACTGATAAGTGCTAGAAACCTCGCACACTGGAGAGGGAATGACCACAGTCCCTTGAGGGTAGATTCAGAATCACCAGGGAAAGGGGTCCTTACCCAGGGAGAGCACATTCTGGGCATTCTCCAGCATGACCTCCTTGTACAGCTCCTTCTGACCAGGGTCCAAGAGGCGCCACTCCTCCTGGGTGAAGTCCACAGCCACATCCTTGAATGTCACCAACACCTAAATCACCCAAAGTCACAGGGCACGGAGCTGAAGAAGACTTCAGATGTCATCTAATTCAGCAGCCATTAATTTTTAGAAGGAATTTGAAGCACAAAAAAAGATTCCCTCAAAGGCCTCCCCCTTAGGAGTGTCCAAGCCAGCACTTTGACTCTTAGTCATGAATAGCTCAACAGAATATTGAGAAATTTTGTTATATGGTCAGCTGGAAGGAAGTTAAGAAATGTGTTTCTATGAATGGTTTCTCCTGATGGGATGTGACAAGTTGTGTGTCCTATCAGTGACCCAGGAGGATCGAGGAGGGAAATGTGAAGATGTGAAATGTCTTCCCCACAAGCCAGCCAGGAGTCTATCAGACTTGGTGCAGGCCAGCAGCAGCCTTGGAGGCAGCTGAATCAGCTGTGACTTGCAGAGTCTCATCCCACAGGCTATAAGGGGCCAGGCAACTGGTCAGAAGGACATTACAGAGGTCCCTTCGCTGGCACTGGGTGTCAGATGTTATATTGAATCTCTGGGAGCTTGAAGTTCACTTTTGATTGACAGATGAGTCAGTTGGACAGAATGTTCCCAGAGAGGCATGCAAGAGGCAGGAGGGGGCAGTTGAGAACCCTGGCAGAGGTTCTGGGTCTTTTACCTGTCCTGAGGCTAGAGATCTGTGTAGATCCTGGTCTTGGAGATAGAGAGTTGCAAACTCAACCCTGCAAGCTCCTCCTGTGTTTCCCTGTACCGTTATCAACTTGTATTTGACCACCGTCTCTGTCTGTTGTCCCTAGATATTAGGAGTTTCACCATCTTAGCTATCTAGGCTTCCCAGGGCCCGGGAGGGATCCGGGAAGTGGGCAGGAGATGAAGAAGAGGGTGGAAAGGGCAGATATATCTCAACTGTTAAGGCTGAAGATCTACAGAAGAAGAAGCTAAAGATTTCCCAGCAGTTTACCTACTCTGGTTTAGCCCTGGCCAGGCAGAACTAGAGGGAAGCTACATTGATTCTTCATTGCCTGCAGTTAAAGAGTTTCATTAGTAGCAATTTAAGTAGGATCTCCTAATACCTCAATCCTTACCATCATCCTTCTTACCAAATATATTTAAAATTTAAAGTACCTTCCTAAATTGGTTTCAAAACTTTATTTTGGGAAGGGAGCCAATGCAGTCAGATTACCAACATTATCCCAGCTGAAGAGCCCAATTTAATAATATCAATTAACCCCAGGTGGGTCCTGAAGGGATAATATCCATTGACCTGAAGGATCCTGCCTGGGCAACTGTTATAAATAGAAGTGCCATCCTATCCTCTCTGTACATCATCCTCATATACATCAAATAGTGACCTCCTTGAATATAACACAGACTCTGGTGTACTACACCTCTGGGGATCTGGGTCCCAGGCCATGTTCACAGTCACAGAATGAACAGGAGCACTAGCACACCAGAGCCTATGACTGCAGTGAAATATGAATGCTCATCATAATTTCAGGGTGGAAAATAGTGCTTGTGATTGCTTATAAACTCTGACAGCAGTCACTATACCTCTTATTATGTCATATCATCTCGGAAAGACTGAAAACTTACAGGATCCCAGACTTAGCTCTGATATAAAAAACTTGAAATTTGAGACAGTCCCCTCCACTCCAAAAGTATAAAGTTAAAAGTTATGAAGTGATCTGGGAAAATAGGGAAAAAAATCCCTGGCCATAGGTTATTATGGTGACAAAAGCAAAACAAAAACTCAGAAGGGAACAATTGTGTCAAAAAAGCTACAGAGAAAGCCTCAAAGAAAAATGTCAATTGGTCTCATGTTCCAAAAGAATTACTTTAAAAAGTCAAACAAGATTATTCAAATCAAATACGACAAGGAGATTAAAAATTAGAAAAAGAATAAGAGTGATGCAAGAAAGGAACCACATAAAATGGGAAAATATGTACAAAAATTCCTTGAATAAAAATCTCCTTGAAAAATAGAATTGGCCAAATGGGAAAAGGATGTATGAATTTTTATTCATTGAAGAAAATAAATCTTTAAAAATAAAAATTAATCATATGGAAAAGGCACAAAAGTTCATGAAGAATAAAATTTCTTAAAACATAGATATGAGCAATTAGAAACAAATGACTCTGAGACATCAAGAAACAATGAAACAAAAACAAAAGAAGAAAAAATAGGGAAAATATGTGAAACATTTCATTGTAAAAACAACTGCCCTGTAACATGGATCAGAGAGAAATAACCTAAAAATCATTGGTTAGGGGCAGATGGGTAGCTCAGTGGATTGAGAGTCAGGCCTAGAAATGGGAGGTCCTAGGTTCAAATCCAGCCTCAGACACTTCCCAGCTGTGTGACCCTGGGCAAGTTACTTGACCCCCATTGCCCACCCTTACCAATCTTCCACCTATGAGACAATACACCGAAGTACAAGGGTTTAAAAAAACAACAACATAGATATGAGCAATTAGGAACAAATGACTCTGAGACATCAAGAAACAATGAAACAAAAAGAAAAGAAAAAATAGGGAAAATATGTGAAACATTTCGTTGTAAAAACAACTGCCCTGTAACATGGATCAGAGAGAAATAACCTAAAAATCATTGGTTAGGGGCAGGTGGGTACTCAGTGGATTGAGAGTCAGGCCTAGAGATGGGAGGTCCTGGGTTCAAATCCAGCCTCAGACATTTCCCTGCTATGTGACCCTGGGCAAGTTACTTGATCCCCATTGGCCACCATTACCACTCTTACACCTAGGAACCAATACACAGAAGTTAAGGGTTTAAAAAAAAAAAAGAAAAATCATTGGTTACCTGAAAGTTAAGATTAAATAAAGAGTCTAGACTCATATTTCAAAAAATTATTAAAAGAAATTTCCCTGATCTTCTAGAAATAGTGGGTAGAATAGACATTTAAGGAATTTGTTGATCATCTCATAAAAGATTCCAAAATGAAAACTTTTAAGAATATTGTAAGTCAAATTTCCAAACTCCCAGGATTTTTCTTAATTAACTTAGGACTAGAGGGACTTCTGAATTATGTTGTACACACAATGTTATAAAGTCACCTTAGCCATTGCAAATTTTTTTTCTCTATAAGCCAGATCATAGATCCATCATGTCCTTACTTACTCTCCTTTTTCTTTAAATTCATACTTTGTCATTCTAAACAAGGACATTGCAAAAAATATGTATCTGAGTCTGATCACATGAAGAGACTGAAATGAAATGTGAATAGAGTCTTTCCATGTGGTAGTATTTGTATAATGAATGGGAAAATCTGGTAGAGGAAAGGTCAAGTCTGTATTTTGGAAGGTGTAAGAATGAATGGTCAAAAGGCTCATTGAAAGGTAGAATCTATACCAACATGGTGCAGATTACAACATCTGAAAGGTTTTCTGATTGTTTTCATGAATCGCTTTCCCCCAGATAAAATGAAATGAAAGTTGGCCTGTGTGTTCTTACTTTTTAAAGTAATCTCTGATTTGAAACCTGCTCAGTAAAGTCTCCAGACTGTTGATCAGAGACTGCGCTGACCACAAAAGGCTCTAAGATGACACCTGATAGTAAAACCTTGCCAGGGGTCACTTTATTTCTTAAATGAGACAATAATCATTCTTTACTTACTTTTCTCTCTCAGCAGCTCTTTGAAACTTCCTCAAAAGGCTGGACTGACTTGTTACTGAACAAAATTCTTAAGTGACTCATTTGGAGGTGACTTTAATGATTCCCACCCTCGGTATAATCATTCTCTGCTTAAATCTTAGATTTTGATTGAGACTATTTTGGGCCTCTGTTGTATTAAACTCTCTTTTATTTCATTTTTGTCCTGTCCACTGCCTACTAATATGTCTCAAGCCCCAACTTCTTGTACTTCCTGTCTTATCTCAACCATCTTTACCTACACTTGTTTGGCTGGACTTGAGGGCTCTCTGACCTCACCCAAAAAGAGAACTAAATTGGTGGAGTTGAAATGCAGTTTCCTCCCTACATTGTCGATGCTCAGAGAGTCAACATTGACCAACAAGTCTTGACTTTTCAAGACAGAATGCTGAGGATTTATATTGAAACGCTTCTTAGATCCCCTTTTCAGGGATGAATGCCAAATCCCTTCTGAAGGGTCAAAGCGCCCATCAGGATGAACGACCTCTGCACAGGCTCCTGTCACTACCTGCTGTCCCTGGTAACGGTGGGGAAGGCCAAGGAAGACTCTCTTGACTCAGTTTCTCACATAGGGCCATCTGAGAGACATCTGAAGGAGAACCGCCTCTCTCTCAGTCTTTGCCTGAGATTAAACAAGAGCCTTCCACAGAGCAAACTCCCTTTTTTGGTTTGTCCCCATTCCTGCTCCCACATCTTACCTTCACTGACACACACCAGTTTTTAATTGCTCTTTCCCAAAAGGGCTTCCTTCCCTCCTCAGACACCTCCAGGCTCTCCCCTGTGTCTCCTCCCTAATTTCTACCCTCTTTCCCTGCCTCCTGTCTCTGTGTGAGCAGCAGATCCTTCCAGTCTCTCCTCCTCACAGGGGGGAATCTGCTCTCTGAGATGGCCTGAAAGTTGCTGCTGCTTTTGTCCTGCTGACGTCTCTCCCTTCAGTCTGCTCTTTCCTTGTATCTTCTTCCTCCTCTTGTGATTCCTGACCCAAAGGGCCTCCCTGGGCAGCCCATTTCCCTCATTCAGGCTTCCTGTCTCTCAACATCAAGGATGTTCCTGCCTCTGGGTCTCTGCTGGCCTGGCTGACGTGTCAATGGGAAACTTGGGAAGTTTTCAACTTCTGAATTGAGTTCTTCATTCAGTCTGCTGGTGCCCTTCTTGCTGGCCTCAGCTGTGACGTCCCTCAGAAGCCCAACCCCCTTCCCTGCACCCTCAGTCTGCTGTTAAAGTCACAGCTAAGGCCTCTGTGACTCCATCATGGGTAGAAGGACGTGTGTCCATCCATCTCCAGAGGAAGAGCAGATCCTGGGAAACAAGCTGCCATCCCAGCCTGGAGACCCAGATCTGCCTGCTTCATGGAGGGACGAATTAACTGGGCATTTGAATGGAGCAAACAAACCCATTTGAAAAATCACATCCAATGAAACCAGACCCCAAGCCCAGCACGTTCCTCTCCAAGGGGTTTGGCTTGTCTGTGTCTCTTCCCAAAGTTCTTCTCCCCCTTCTGGGAGTTGCAGACACCCCTCAGTGACTCTCTTTTCTTTCTGCTTTTTCAGGAGGGGGATTGGGGAAATGGGGGTGGGGAAGGCTGTGCCCACCTAGAGGAAGCTGCAGACTCAGGAGGGGGAATCCAGGGCAGAAGCCAGGAAGATGGAGCTCACACCAGAGCCCTGACTGTGCTGCGTCCCCCTGCCTCTGTCCTGGGCTGCCTTATTCAGCCTGGTGCCACCAAGGATCCTGATCATTCCAGGACGGGATCCAGTGAGAGCACAGTGAGAGGCTGGAGGCACAGAGCAGACACCAGACAACCAGCCCCAAAGCCCTTCCTCCTCTGCTCTCTGACCAGGGACACAGGCTGAGCCCTGACCAGGACCCTCCATGCCCTGCCTCTGGGCATCTCCAATGGCTTCCCTCAAGCTGGAATGGCCTCCTCCTCCCCTGGGCCTCCTGGCTTCCTTCTTCCAAGCTCAGCTCACACCTGACCCTCAGAACAGAGCTCCTGGCCCCCAACACTGCCAGAGCCTCCCTCTGACAGTCCCTCCTGTCCATACCGCAGAGCCAGTGTAGACACTATGCTTGACACTTGTCCCCCCATTAGCCTGGGAGCACATCGGGGGCAGGGCCTGGTTCCTCCTTTCTGGGCTGCTCCAGCAGGTCCCCACAGAGCCCTGGGGAGGGCCGTGTCTGCTCTGAGGAGGACCCTGAGAAGGACAAGAGCTGGGAAGCCTTCAGGGCTCTGCTCCAGGCCTGCCCAGACAAGACCCAAGTGGGAGGGTTTTCCTTGAGGTCCACTTGGCAGAAGGCAGAGCCTGGCCAAAAGAAACAGGTGTGTGAGAAGCTCTGTGTGTGTGTGTGTGTGTGTGTGTATACACGTGAGCTAGGCATGCACAGAGCAGACATGGAGTCTGAGGAACAGAAAAGAGGCTGTCCTTGTCTGTCAGCCTTAATGAAGAGAATTGAGGAAGCAAAGAGGGGACGGCAGCAATGGTGGGGAATGAGGGGGCCCAGGAAGTGCCAGGAATGACCCTAAGAAGCAGCAGAAGAGGGCAGGCAGTGGTGCTCCCACCTGACCCAATTTCCTGCCTATTTCTGGACAGAAACCATCCTGAGGCACCTCACACTGGCAGCTTCCTACCCAGGCCTCTGGGGCTCTGCCAATGGCCCCCTGGGCTGCTGGGGCTCCGCTCTGGGCACCCTGCACTCACCTGGGCTGGCTGGCTGGGGCTCCCAGGGGCCATTCCCTCTGGCTCCAGGCCTGGGTCCTCTGCAGGCTGGGCTGGGCAGGGACAAGGATCCCCCAGGGGGGGAGCTCTTGGTCTCCTCTTCCTGGGCATGAGGCTGGACTCCAGGGATGGATGCAGGCTGAGGTCCAGCAGGGAGAGCCTTCAGGGTACAGGGGGAGGGGAGGAAAGAAAGTGAGGCATGGACAGGAAGGCCACCCCCTCCCCCTCTTACTCCTTCTCTTCTGTCCATCCTCCTACAAAGACCAGGAGGCAGAAGGGGCTTTGGGACCCCACATGGGATGGGGGCAGTCAGAGCCTCAAGGACCCTGAGTCAGAGCTCCCCCTCTGCCCTCCCTGCAGCCCCTCTGCCAGACTCTCCCCCAAAACAGAATCCAGACCACAGAACAACTGTCTGGTCTAGGAGGGAGGGAGGGAAGGCTGAGGACCAGGAGGGCTCTGGGATGGGGCTGCCAGGAATGAGCAGGGGGAGCCTGAGGCTGGGAGACACAAGCCTGTCTGGGATTCTCTTGTCTGGCAGGAGGACTGAGGGCTGTGACAAGGGAGGGCAGGGAAGGAGGAGGCCTGGGCAAGGAAGGGGCTGGGAGGCCGAGGGGGGACCCTGTAACTAAGCTGGGAGAGGAGGAGGGGACACCCCAATGCCAGAAGGGTTCCAGGAGGGCAGCTGAGCCTGGAAAGCAGGATGGCTGTGTCCTGGGCGCTAACCAGGAGCTGGCAGGACTCCTCAGACCCTCTTTTGGAGCTCAGCTTAGAGGCTGGTTCTCTGGGTCTCTTAGAAGAGTTTCTGAAATCTCTCCTGTTTCAGAGAAACATCTCTCAGTGAGAGTCAGTTAACTGACAGCCTCTGTGAAAGGGGTTGGTAGGTTCTGTTTCCTAGGAGATGGAGGAGAAGTTAAGTAAAAGTGTCAGTTGGCATTTAGGGCTTTTTTCTCTGGGTTCCTCAAGGGAAAGAGTCTGTCTCTGTGTCTCTCAGCCTGGCAGTTAAAAATAACAGAGTTGGGGAGAGAGAAAAAGGATTTAAGGCCTTAGAAGCCTCTAAGGAAGTGGTAGTGATTAATGTTCTTATTGATTACTCCAGAGAGGTACATAGACAGTGATTAAATTCTCACATAGTCAGTGTAGGCAGAGTAGGCCAGGCCTGGCCCTGGCAGAAGACACTGCCCTCGAAGGCAGATTTAGGATTTTTTAGAAATTTTAGTTAGGGTTGGGATTTGAGGTATAGGCATAAGACTTCTCTCACCTTCCTCCTTTCTATCTCCTATCTGAACTTTCCTCAAAGTAAACTCATTTTTTTGTGTTTCAGAAACTGCTCTCCTGACTTTTGTTCAATCTCCTACCAAAACGTTTAACCCTTCTCAGGTCCCAGGAGGGAAACTAGAGGCAGGAGGCTAAATGCCTGAGATCTGAAAGGGAGGCTGCAGGAGAGTCTTAGGTCCAGTTAAGGTACCTTCCTTAAAAGGTTTGGTGCTTGGGCCCTAGGTAGGTCCTGGAGGAGAGGAAGCAGGACTCCTGGGTCCCTGCAGAGAGCCAGGGTTGTTGATGGGACAAAGGAATCTCTGAACAGAAGCTGGAGGCAGGGAAATGGGCCTCCTGGGTCCTGTCAGGGGAGGAGAGGAAGAGGTCCAATATTTGGCAGTTATCACATAGTGCAGCACCAAGAACTTCATAGGACGTACACCCTGAGGCTCAGATATATCCCTGGAAGAATGCAGGCAGGGAGGTGATTTCTCTAAAGAACAAAAGAACTTGGGGAACTCAGGACAGGGAAGCATGATGACTGGCATCACCATGGCTACAAGGAAATGGGAAGCCCAAGGCAGCAGCATCAGGGAGAGGCTGATAATTCTCAATGGATACAAAAGAGTGTTATAAAAGAAGAGAGTAATCTGGATACTAACACTATTACGCTGGTTTTAGTAGTAGTAATCTGAGATATTAATCTGAGGAAGCTTTGGTTTGGTTCCCTAAAGGCTGGTGCAGGGACACCTGAGTCCTGCCACCCAGCTGGATGGTATAATAACTGCCCTTCTTTATAACAGTGCCCAGGCAGGATCCCTAAAGGTCAGTGGATGGGTAACCCTTTCAGGTCCCAGCTGGGGTTGATTGATTATCGGTATTGGGCTCTATCAGCCTTGGATAACATTCATCTGACTGCGTTGCTCCCTCCCCAGAGTGGTGATGGAATAACTACTCCAGGAAGGTACTTAATAACTTTATCTATGTTGTTTAACAAGGGAAAAGAATGATCAGGAACAGGTTGGGGAATAGGTGACCCTGTCACTAAATCTATGACAATAATCCCTCAGGACTGTGGGCTGTTCAGTAATGCTGGGCTTGTTCTTCACCTCCTCTGGCTCAGCCTGGCCACAGCCAAACCAGAGTAAGCAAACTGTTTGGATGACACAAACGTTGATGATTTCTCTCAGCTTCTTACTGTTCGTTATTTTGCCAGTCCTACAGCCTTCAAGAAATGCCACCCTTTACCACCCTCTTCTTCTTCTCCTACCCACTTCCCGGATCCTACCCCTACTCCCCACCCCACCTAAATATCTAGAGATGGTTCAGGTGCCTAAATATCTAGGGATTCAGAGAGAATCAGAGGATCCACAGGTCAATCAATGTTCAAAATCAAGGGTCCAAGGCAAGAATTTAGGCAAAGCAAAGCAAAAGCCAAGGTCCCAAAAGACAAGGGGCCCAAGGGTCCCTGTTAGGGGGCTGCCAGGGTATTTATACTCTTTCTGCCCAACTGCCTTTCCTCTTGTCCTCACAGCCTCTAGGAACATTACAATCCTCCAACTGTCTTCACCTGTCCATCAAGGTGTGACTCTCAACTCCCAGAGCTTGAATATGACAAGGAAGGGTTCAGCCTAGGGCTGGGCTACCTGGGAGAGGCCTCTAGTACCAGGGGAGACACTTCTAAGACAAAAGGAAACTCAAGATTGGATTATATCTCCTGATGCTACCTAAGCTGAGATACTTGGAGACCTGAAGGTTTGCTGTTCAGTCTAAGACAAGGTTAGTCTGAGACTTCCCTTAAAGCACTTTTCCAGGGGACGAGACAAAATTGGGGGTTCCATAAACAAAGCTGACTCTTCTCCCTTGGGTCAGAGCCATTGATTCTGCCACACAAAGGGACAAAGGTGTGTGTGCCCAAGAGGCTCCGACCCTCTGCTACTAGAGAGAGCAGACAAGAGGCAGAAGTCTGGACACTGGGATCTGAGCACTCCCCATCCTCGGGGACACACTAACACTTGGCCAGAAGAGCTCTGCCTTTGGCAAAATCTGAACACTAAAAACGACCCGTTTCCCAAAGTCTGTCATGTCTGCCAAGTCCTGTGGATCCTGTTGGAGGCTTCAGGGTCCTCCTCCTTCTGGAGAAGTCTCCTTTGCCTAGACAGGTTCTTGTCATTCTGCTGTCAGCCATAGCAGCCATTCCGTCCTTTTGACCTCACTGAAATGTTCTGTCAGTACTAACAAATGATCTGATCCTGGTGTCACCTTGAAGAAGACCTGGAAGAAGGCCTCAGAGTCCCCCCCCCCTTTTCTCCCCTTCCTTTACCTTTAGTAGGAGCAGAGCAGCCTCGTCCTGTCCCGTAGATCCCTATCTTTGACTGTGTCCTGGGCCTTGAACCCCAGGCTCATCACCTCACACTCTACAGGTCATCCTTGGAACTTTACTTTTAATCCGATTCTAAGAACCTAAAATCCATCTTAGACTTCCATCCCAAGCCAACACCTCAGCAGTGGCTCACTTAAACAGAGAAATGGCATCTGTCCACTCCAATCCTGCTCTTTGATCCTGCAGGCTCTCAGGCTTTCCTGGCTTCCCACCCCCACAGGCTAAGGGGCCATTTAAAAGAAGGCCAAACCAAGACCTCCCCATCCTCTGGGGGGTTTAGCTGCTCTCCAGAACCTCAGAGCTCCAGAAGAAAAGAGACACAAATTCCACTTTCTAGAAAGCTGCTTTGGTGAAAAACTCAGTGAAGAGAAGAAAGAATGAGAGAGAAAATGGAAAAAGGGAGTGCAGCACCAATCTCATGGCACCATGACTGTCCTGAAGAACCATTCATCTGGGGGCTCATTACCAGGTTTCTGAAGATTTGTAAGGAAAGAAAGGGGCACAGCCAGGGCAGACAGAGGTTTCAGCCTTCCTGACTGTAGGGCAGATCTGATTCTTCTCTTCCCTAGACAGCTGAGGCCACTGCTTGCCCTCTGGCCAGTTTCCAAACTTGAACTGCAGCAGCTCAGGGAGAAAGACCAGCCCAGAGCCTGGCACAGAAGCAGATGTCCCGGGGCCCCTCTCCTTTTCTAGCTGCTCCTTCCATGCCCAAGCTCCTCCCTCTGGGGCCACTGGCTGGCTCTGGGGGGTGGATGCTGGGGGCCCTCAGGGTGCTGGGGAACCCTAGAGTCAGGCCTCAGGGCCTCAGACAGGACAGGTAACTGTGACACCTAGGTTCAGACAGGTGCCTCCATTTGCCCTTGATGTACTTAGCCTCAGACAAAAGGTTTCCTATCCTGTCCTCCACTCAAAAAGTTAATTAGATCAAGGTCCCTTTACATCCTTAAAGGAATCACACCCTGACTTAACCCCTAGCTAGTATCCCCATCTACTGGCAAAAACTTGAATTACAAGCAATTTAATAATTGCCTGGTCCCCACCCCTAATACTTTTAAAAAACACATAAAAAAATTAAAAATATAAAAAGTATACAATAACTAGATAAAAATACATTGAAAATTATTTTCTTTTCCCCTTTCCTTTAATCTAAACTTCTGATTATAACACTGAGCAACATGAATGCTACTCTACAAGAAACCTTTTTGGCTTTCATTCAATTGGGAACCTTTAAGTTTTTGGAATGCCTCCTCCTTATGTTGCTGGGGAATTTTCTTTACCAATTCCTAAATGTTAAGGCACAAAAGGTTATCATACAGAAAATGCAAGCTAAAATGCAAGCTGACATTCAAATTCAATTGGACAATTTTAAGCTCTCCTTAAATGGTCAAATGGCAAAGGACAATTCTATCCAAAATATATCTGATTTTTCCAAACCTGTTCCTGAATTACCAAAAGAGGTAAATCCTATTTCTCCTGAAAGACCCCTCTCATATCTCTCAGTTGAAAAACCTCCTCTCTTGTATTGAGAAACTCCTGGATAATCCTTTTTTAAAAAAGTTTTTATTTTTAATATTTTCCCATAGTTACATATTTAATGTTCTTTCCCTCTCCCCCTAACCCCTCTACTCCCCCCTTAGCCAACGTGCAATTCCATTTGGTTTTACATGTGCTCTGCAGTTGAAGGGGAATTACCAGCAGTCCAGTTCCCCTTAGGGGGTGGGACAATTGAGCGAAAACAGAGTGAGAAGAGCCAGAGACCCAGTAGGTTTGCAGTGGCTGATCTCAAGTGCCATCTGCTGATTTTAATTTTTATATCATTTTTCTCAGATTACATCAATGTTGGCATGAATTCCATTCCCACCATACATCTTATCTTTGGAGACAATGTGTTAGGTGTGTTTGACACATCTCTTGGGCTATAGTGGTGAGAACGTGCAGGCCTTTTCATGGGAAACAATTTCTTCATATTTCATTCATTGTTCTTTTATATTAAATTACTGTCCCAAATCAGATCTGGGGGCGGGGGGGGGGGGAAATTGGAGTCTGTTCTGGCCTGTTCTTGCAGGCACCTGTGTATGGGAATCTGAGTTAGAGATTTAAAATCTTTAACATTAACACATTATATGCTGGTTTGTTGTGAACTGACTTCTAGGGGAAGCTTCTGTATTATGGGAGTTTATTTAGGGATTTATTTTGGGATATCAAGTGGTCTGTGACTGTGGTTGTTCTTGCCATTAACCTGTATTATTATTTTTCTGTGTCTCCCTGGGGTTGAATAAGGATACTGATTGCAGTAGTTTCAATACAAGTGAATGCTATTGAGAAAAGAGTCACATAAGGGAAATTGAGTAAAAGATATCCATCCTTCTGATACCTGCTTTGCTAGTTTATCATAACTTATGCGGGATTGTGTGAACATCATGAACTTTGATGGCTTCCTGCATACATGTATCATTGATCAAAACCTAATTCCATATTATTGATAGTAGGACTAGAGCTATCATTTAGTGTCTACATCCCCAGTAATATCCCCATCAGCCCATGTGTTCAAGCAGTTGTTTTTCTTCTGTGTTTCTCCTCCCACAGTTCTTCATCTGGATGTGACTAGTATTCTTTCTCATAAGTTCCTCAGCCTTCCTCTGGATCCTAGCATTGCGGCTAGTAGAGAAGTTCATTATATTTGATTGTACCACAATGTATCCGTCTCTGTGTACAATGTTCTCCTGGTTCTGCTCCTTTCACTCTGCATCAATTCCTGGAGGTCATTCCAGAACTCCTGGATAATCCTAATCCTTCTCCTGATGCTCTGTCCTGTCCTGTCCCTTCTCCCACCCCAAGACCAACCCTAGCCCCATGGAAATCTTCCCCTCCTACCATGCCAGTTCCTACCCATGCTGCCTCAGTACCTCCACAGACAATTCCTAGGAAACCATGACCACTGACCAATTCTTATGAAGGTTTTTTTCCCCTTAAGTGAAGTGCCTGTCATAGAACACAACAGGGATGTGGTAACCCTAAGACATCATATACCTTTCACATCCCATGATATAAAAGAATTGAAATGTAATGTTCCTAGTTATGAAGATGAACTGATCCTGGTAACAAAAAAGATGGCCAATATATTTTTTCAATATAATCCATCTTATAAAGATGTTGATAATTTGCTCCAGGCTTTTCTAATAGAATGTGAGAAAAATAAGATCCCTTCTCATGTTAATCAAGTTTGAGGGTGCAATGCAGCACACTGACCATCTCAGGATCCTGAATGGGACTATAATGACCCCAAGGATTATTTGCAATTATATTGTTGTAGGGAGGCCATTCTCACAGCAGTGTGAGAAAGCTTCAGAAGGCAGGATTCATGAATTAAATTTGAATGCCTTAAACAATCTGATGATGAGACATCCTCCCAATTTATGGATAGGCTCATTGACCTTGGGGGTAGATACCTGGACCTTGATCTTTCTACAGAAAAGGATATTAGGCAAATAAAGGGAAACTTTGTCTACAACTCTTGCAGAATGGTCCAGGATTACTTTAAAACACATTGCCCAAGGTGACCCGAGATGGATCTTGATGAGTGGAAGAGAATTGCTGCTTATGTCTCTAGAGGCCATAAAGAAAAACAGGAAGAGACTAACGATTTAATGGTCACATTTCAGAAGGAACTAATATATTTAAAGGATAAAATTGAAAAACAAAAAAAAGGGCAGGATGCTCAACCAATGGTACTTGCCCCTCTCTAAGAATCTAACTATCAGTTTCTTACCTGCCACTTCTGTGAGAAGGGCCACATAATGATGAACTGTAGGAATTTGTTCCAGGCAATCAGAAATAATATCCAGTTTAATAATAAATATAGAAACAATTATAGAAATAATAATTACAATAATAATTTCAGGAATCATAACTTTAGGAATGATAACAATTCTAGAAATATAAATCAGGCAACTGATAACTCATACCAAGTGACCCTGCAACAGTATACTTTAAGTTAAGTGGAGCTCATCCACGAAATACTCAGGGTGCCACTGCCCCTCCATGTGGGTCCATTTGGTAACTGAAGTGCTGTAGCAATATTTGTATTTCCCATCTCTGCTTTTGTAGAAATATAATGGATGAGACATATAGAGTGTCTGTCTCATACCAGCAGAGGTGCGAGGGTATTCCTAGGGGGCATGATACTCCTGGATGACTCCCAAGAGGGAACATTTTCCCACAAAGTCTACTGGCTTCTAGATAATATTTTGGACCCAAAGAGTATTTTTATCAGCATTACAGAGGTTTGTGTTTTGAAATTTGTTGAAACCTATCTCCTCTAAGGTTGCAAGATTTGCTAGATGTAAAAGAACTTGTAGCATGTATTTGTCACACAGCAACTCATGTGACTTATTGTACCTTCTGTTGATAATGAATAATTGCCTATACTCTAAGTTAAGAAGAAATGGATCTGAATTCTTGGGGAAGAACCCTTTATATTACACGTTTCCTTAAGTGACACTGATTGTAACATATATATTTTTTGATTGTCACTGATTTTTTATTTTTAGAACATTTTTATAATTACATATGCAATTGAGTTTTTCTAAGCACATCATCAATATTTGAAGACTTTTTGATTGTTCACTACTGTGGGTTTAGTATGTTCTTTAGTATGTCCATTAGCTCTAAATGTAACTGCCTGCCCATAAAGCCTTGGACTATGGGAAACTGCCATTGACTCTTTAAATATTATGGAATTTTGCTTCATGAATATGTCTGAAATGGGATCAAAAAGGAGCACAGACTTAATCAGTGCCACAGAAGCATGGACTTAACCTGAATAGTGCCAAAAGAGCACATGGGTCAAAAAAAGAAAAGAAAAGAAATCAATCCCAGTGGGATAGAGGAACTTCTACACCAATAAGAAAGGACTTGAACCTAGTGTGATATGTGAGGTTGTGGTGCTTGACATATGTTAAGACACAGGACTCCTTGTACTACACTCTTTGTGAAATACTTTCTATCAAGTATCTAACAAGTGGCAGTTCTGGCTCCCCTAACCCTGAGATTGAAGGAAAAATCAGACCAGGGAATGATATTTCCCATTATACACGAAAATCTAGTCCTTTTTTCTCTCTTATAGTATGACAACTTCCTGTAGGCCTGGCTACAAATGCGTAAGTACAATATTACTGTATTTTGTCTTTACTGATTTGTGGGACAGAAATTTATTTAATTGGACCCTAATACAAGGGCCTGTTATGAATTTATTCTTGTTTTTACTCAAAAAATTTTTATATAACACCTAGATTGCTATATTTAATGCCATATAATTGGGCAAAGTATTTTTTAATGATTGCCTTGATTTCCCCTTCTTTAGAGGTGAGGTCTCCCTTTTCATCTTTGATAGTGATAATTTGGTTTTCTTCTTTCCTTTTTAAAATTAGATTGAACAGTACTTTGTCTATTTTATTTGTTTTTTCAAAGTACCAGCTTCTAGTCTTATTTATTAATTCAATAGTTCTTTTTCTTTCATTTTTATTAATTTCTCCTTTAATTTTTATAATCTCTAACTTGGTTTTTAACTGGGGATTTTTAATTTGTTCTCTTTCTAGTTTTTTGATTTGCATGCCCAGTTCACTGGTCTTTGCCCTCTCTAATTTGTTAATATATGCACTCAAGGATATAAATTTTCCCCTGAGTACTGCTTTAGCTGCACCCCACAGATTTTGGTAGGATGTCTCCATCATTGTCATTCTCTTCAATGAAATTATTGTTTCTTTGATTTGTTTTTTAACTAACTGGTTTTGGAGAATCATATTACTTAATTTCCAATTAATTTTTGATTTGCCTGTCTGTGTGCCCTTACTAATTATTATTTTTATTGCATTATGATCTGAAATGGTTACATTTATTATTTCTTCTCTTTTGCATTTGTTTGTCATGTTTCTATGTCCTAGTACATGGTCAATCTTTATGAATGTACCATGTGCAGCTGAAAAGATGTATTCCTTTTTGTCCCTATTTATTTTCCTTCACATATCTATTAACTCTAGACCAAAAACCGAGAAAGAAAACTACAGACTAATCTCCTTAATGAACATAGATGCAAAAATCTTAAACAGAATACTAGCAAAAAGACTCGAGCAAGTGATTATAAGGGTTATTCATTATCATCAGGTAGGATTTATACCAGGAATGCAAGGATGGTTCAATATTAGGAAAACCATTCACATAACTGACCATATCAACAAGCAAACCAACAAAAATCACATGATTTTCTCAATAGATGCTGAAAAAGCCTTTGACAAAATACAATGCCCATTCCTACTGAAAACACTAGAAAGTATAGGAATAGAAGGACCTTTCCTAAAAATAATAAACAATATATATCTAAAACCACCAACAAATATCATCTGCAATGGGGATAAATTAGAAGCCTTCCCAATAAGATCAGGAGTGAAACAAGGATGCCCATTGTCACCTCTATTATTTAACATTGTACTAGAAACACTTGCAGTAGCAATTAAAGAAGAAAAAGTAATTGAAGGTATTAAAATAGGCAGTGAGGAGACCAAGTTATCACCCTTTGCAGATGATATGATGGTCTACTTAAAGAATCCTAGAGAATTAACTAAAAAGCTAGTGAAAATAATCAACAACTTTAGCAAAGTTTGATAAAAAATAAACACACATAAATCATCAGCATTTTTATATATTTCCAATACATCTCAGCAGCAAGAGTTAGAAAGAGAAATTCCATTTAAAATCACCCTAGACAAGATAAAATACTTAGGAATCTATCTGCCAAAACAAACACAGGAATTATACCAACACAATTACGAAACACTTTCCACACAATTAAACCTAGATCTAAACGATTGGAAAAACATTGATTGCTCATGGGTAGAACAAGCAAACATAATAAAAATAACCATACTATCCAAGTTAATTTACTTATTTAGTGCTATACCTATCAAAATACCAAAAAAATTTTTTACTGAATTAGAAAAAACTATAACAAAGTTCATTTGGAATAACAAAAGATCAAGAATATCAAGGAAAATAATGAAAAAAAACATGAAGGAAGGTGGTATAGCAGTACCAGATCTTATACTGTGCTGTAAAGCAGTTGTCATGAAAATATGGTACTGGCAAAGAGACAGGAGGACCAGTGGAATAGACTTGGGGTACGCAACCTGTAAGGATGAAAAAGGGGTTTTATGGGTTCAATATATTAAAGATGGTCACCAGAGGATTGAACTATTATCAATCCTCAATTAAGAATAATCTTAAATCAAAATTGACTTTTATGGAAGTTCATTTACATGAGAGAAGAGAGAGAGGAAGAAAATAAGAATCTATCTCACTAATTAATCCAGGTAGATCTTAACCCTCAGCCGAGGATTAAAGGGCCTGAGGCCTGGAGGTGAATAGAGCAAACTTCATTCACAGAGTCTATAAAAGGAAGTTTCTTAATAAAAGTTCAGGAAGATTCAGTCTTTAAACTCACCACTTGGAACAGTCAGTCTCGGTCACGAACCAGCAAAGCTCCCTCAGGCAAACCAGAAGCTCTCTCACTCACTCAGCTCCCTCTTTTAAAGGGGTCACATATGCATCACTTCCAGTGCCTTCCCCTAGCCTATATGTCCAATCACAATAGAAAGCATTTCTCATAGAAAGTGTAGGGGGCTGTCCGTTGATTCTGATTCGTTACTCACTCTAGCACACATGGGTTAGGACCTCCCAGAACTGGAAGGTGCTCTCACCTTTGGTGATTAAATCTAAAGATGGGCAGTGTAGACTCAATCTAATTATCACACACCTTAGCAAGACAGTCTATGATAAACCCAAAGAACCCAGCTTTTGAGACAAAAATCCACTGTTTGACAAAAACTGCTGGGAAAATTAGAAAACAGTATGGGGGAGATTGGGTCTAGAACAACATCTCACACCCTATACCAAGATAAATTTAGAATGGGGGAATGACTTGAATATAGAGAAGTAAACTATAAGTAAATTAGGTGAACACAGAATAGTAGTCAGATCTATGGGGAAAAGAAAGATTTTAAAACCAAGCAAGAGTTAGAAAAAATTATAAAATATAAAATAAATAATTTGGCATTAATCCCTGAAAAGTAGATCCAAGAAGTATTTCAAAATAAATCCTCAGGGGGGTCAGTGGGGTGGCTCAGTGGATGGAGAGCCAGGCCTGGAGAAGGGAGGTCCTGGGTGCAAATCTAGCCTCAGGTACTTCCTATCTGTGTGATTCTGGGCAAATCACTTCACCCCTTTGCCTAGCCCTTACCATCTACTGCTGCAGAACCAATACATAGCATTGATTCTAAGGGGGAAGGTGAAGGTTTAAAAAAATAAAAATAAATCCTCAGTATTCAGTCTTGACTATCAGAGCATTGACAATAATGTAGGGAGGAAATTGCATTCCAGCCCCCAGATTTAGTTCTCCTTTCGTGTGAGGGCTAGAAATCATCATAAGAGAGCCTCAAGTCCTGCCCAACATGTGTCAGTGAAGTGGCTGAGCTCAGAGCCAGGAAGGACCAGAAGTGGGGCCTGAGACACAGGAGCAGCCAGTGGACAGGAGGAAGGTGAGATAAAGGAGTCTAATGCAGGGGACCCGCCATGGTCTCAGCACAAAGCTAAGCCTTAAGCAGAGAAGGATGACTCGGAGGCTGCGAGTCACTGACCTCACCTCCAAATGAGCCACTGAAGTTTCCTTCTGGAAGTCAGTCCAGCCTTTGGAGGAATTTCCAAAAAGCGCCCCAGAGAGAAAAGCCAGCAACGAATGATTATTGTCTCATTTAAGAGCTAAGGTGAGCCCCGGCAGGCTTTGGCTGTCCAGCTGGCATCTTACAGACTTCTGGGGTTGCCCAGGCTCTGAGGGGCCTCCTGGTGACTTTCCTGAGCAGATTCACATCCCAGATGGCTTTACAAAGGAAGCAAACACAAGTGAGTCTCATTGTGTTTTATCGGGCTGGAAGAGATTCATGCTATCCAAGGGTCAGCAATGTATGGCTCTTGAGCCATATCTGGCTCTTTTGAGGGCCAGATATGACTCTTTCTGCAGGAGCCATAAAGTCCATTTTTTTTTCAGGCACTGTTACAGGAGCGCGCACTGTGAGCACTGTACGGCTCTCACGAAATTACATTTTAAAAAATGTGGCGTTTATTTATGGCTCTCACAGCCAAAAAGGTTGCCGACCCCTGATGCTAACAATCAGAAGCCCTTTCAGCTGTGCTCACCTGTGCCAGGCTGGTGTAGACCTGCCTTTGGATGACCCTTTGGACTCTTGGTTCTGGCACCATCCAATAGAGACTCACCTTTCCTCTCCCAAACAGCTGCTGTCTCCAAGCCTGGCTCTGCCTCCACTCAGCCCTGGCTGTGCCTCATCTTTTCTTCATGACGACATTCTCCTGCTATGTGTCCTCTCTTTCCACAGTAGTGGCCAGTCAGAGGCCTCCTCCTTCCCTTTCTACAAGAGGCCCCTCTAGGCTTCTGCTTCTCTGCCCCAAGAGGACACGACATAAGAAGAGGCAGAGTGGCTGCTGTCTGTGTCTCTAAGCAACCACAAGCTCTATTTTGCACCCTGAACTATGGCCAGGATTCGTGTTCCTCTGCTGTCACAGGCTCTGCTGTGCTCCTGCTCATCCTGGGACTGTGAATGCGGCCTGGGACCCGGATCCCCAGAGGGGCGATGCAGCAATGTCCTAGACAAGTGCCAGCGAAGGGGCCTCCCTTCTGGCCAGCTGCCTGGACCCAGAATAGCCTGTGGGATGGGACTCTGCAAGTCCAGGCTGATTCAGCTGCCTCCAAGGCTTGTGCTGGCTTCTGGGATGGGCCTGCTGCTGGCCTGCACCAAGTCTGATAGACTCCTGGCCAGCTTGTGTGGAAGAGATTTCACATCATGTATTTTCCCTCCTCGGATCTTCCTGGGTCACTGATAGGACACACAGCTCCTCACGTCCCAGCAGGAGAAACCATTCATAGAAACGCATTTCTCACCTTCCTTCCAACTGACCATAGAGAAACTTCTCAGAATTCTGTTGGGCTTCCCATGAGTGAGGGTACAAGGGCTGGCTTGAACACTCCTAAGGGGAGGCCTTGGAGGGGATCTTTTTTGTGCTTCAGATTCCTTCTAAAACTTAGTGACTGCTGGATTGGACAACTTCTGAAGTCTCCTTAGCTCTGTACCCTGTTACTTTTGGTGGTTTAGGTGTTGGTGACATTCAAGGATGTGGCTGTGGACTGTGAACCCAGGAGGAGTGGAGCCTCTTGGACCCTGGTCAGAAGGAGTTGTACAAGGAAGTCATGCTGGAGAATGCCTGGATGTTCTCCCTGGGTCCATACTTCTGCCTCTTGTCTGCTATCTCTAGTAACAGAGGGTCTGACTCTCTTGGGCACCTTTGTCCCTTTGTGTAGTCAGTGGAAGAATTACATGAAAAAGTGTTCTAAATCTCTTATAATTAGAGAAATGCAAATCAAAACAACTCTGAGGTACCACCTCACACCTAGTAGATTAGCTAACATGACAGAAAAGGAAAGTAATGAATGTTGGAGGAAATGGGGCAAAATTGGGACATTAATGCATTTCTGGTGGAGTTGTGAATTGATCCAACCATTCTCAATGGCAATTTGGAAGTATGCACAAAGGGCTATAAAAGACTGCCTGCCCTTTGATCCAGCCATACCACTGCCGAGTTTATACCCCAAAGAGATCATAGAGGAAAAGACTTGTGCAAAAATATTTATAGCTGCTCTCTTTATGGTGGCAAAAAAATTGGAAAATGAGGGTATGCCCTTCAATTGGGGAATGGCTGAACAAATTGTGGTATCTGTTGGTGATGGAATACTATTGTGCTAAAAGGAATAATGAACTGGAGGAACTCCATGTGAACTGGAAAGACCTCCAGGAATTGATGCAGAGTGAAAGGAGCAGAACCAGAAGAACATTGTACACAGAGACTGTTACACTGTGGCACAATCGAATGTAATGGACGTCTGTACTAGCAGCAATGTGAGGATCCTGGACAATTCTGAGGGACTTATGAAAAAGAATGCTATTCACATTCAGAGGAAGAACTGTGGGAGTAGAAACACAGAGGAAAAACAGCTGCTTGAACACATGGGTGATGGGAATATTATTGGGGATGTAGATGCTAAACAATCACCCCAGTGCAACTATCAGTAATATGGAAATAGGTCTTGATCAATGACACATGTAATACCCAGTGGAAATGCGCGTTGGCTACAGGAAGGGGGGGGGGAATTTGGGGGAGAGGAAAAGAACCTGAATCACGTAACCATGGGAAAATATTCTAAATAAATAAAAAAATCCCAAAGGTCACAGGGGACCTCAGGAGATAGCATTATTATATTATTATTTTTTTAAACCCTTACCTTCCATCTTGAAGTCAGTACTGTGTATTGGTTCCAAGGCAGAAGAGTGGGAAGGGTAGGCAATGGGGGTAAAGTGACTTGCCCAGGGTCACACAGCTGGGAAGTGTCTGAGGCCAGATTTGAACCCAGGATCTCCCATCTCTAGGCCTGATTCTCAATCCGCTGAGCTACCCAGCTGCCCCCAGCATTATTATAGTATTATCATTATCATTATTATGACATAATTTAATTATTTTATTAATAAATAGTAAGCAATAAAGAAAAGAAAAAAAGTTTTATTTCTTTCCTTAAGTCCTCCACTAAGGTATTGTTCTCATCTTTCTGTTCATAGCCCTTAAACACATAGATGGCTACCCTTCTCAATTTCTCGAGATATATAGAGTCCCAATTTGGGCAGCTAGTCTTAAAATAGTCATTAACCACTTTAGAACAATTTTTAATGAATTGCCTATATATTTGTCTAACAGCCCTTTCTCTGGACAAGTCTAAGTCTATATATCTACCTCCCAGCTCAATAATTCTATCCATAAACTGGGAGGTATTTTCCTCTTGTTTCTAATATTCTCGAATTTTGCCCATGTTCCAGGCCTATCAGAGCAAGCTCTCATGCTGTGAGTGATGCATTTCTGGCCTGGCATAGTTTTAAGTAGCCTTCCTCTGTATTCAAATTCCATTTTGAGTGTTGTTGGGGCCAATGAACTGCTCTCCTTCCTTGGGTCTCATGAGAAAGAGAGATGATGTTATTTTTCTCTCTTTCTGACAAGAAAGCTTGGAGTAAATTTTCCAAGTCTTACCACACTGGATACTATGTTTTACAGATATTTTCCATCCTTTTTTTTATTACTATCACAGGTTCATCTTCAAAAGAAGGACAATATTGCTTGAATTTTTCAATATCTAGGGGTATGAAAGGTGTATAGTGTCTTAAAGGCACCATGTCTCCAGCTTTATTGAAGGTGGGTACTTCTTTTATGGGGAATAGGCCTTTAACTGAATTTGTGATTTCTGTCTCTTGGCTGGACATTTGGGTTGCTATGGAGCAGGTGAGGGAAGGGGGAGGAGTATTTGGGCTAAGAGGAAGGGGTTGGTCAGGGGATGGGGAGGCAGGGTGGGAGGAATGGGAGTGGGGTTTGGGAGGAAGAAGCAGGGTGAAGGGAGAACTAGCTACGATGGAAGTGGGGAGAGGGGGCAGGGGATACAGATGGAGAAGTGGAGCAAGGGGAGGAGGAGTAAGGGGCTGAGGAGGTCAAGCTATGGGCTTCCAAAAGCTGCACAAGAGGAGATAGGAGTAAATCAGCTTGGGGCATGGGCTGGGCAGTTTTGAATGGAGGGGAATCTTCCTTCTGAATTTTAAAACTACTGAAGTGTTTCTCAGTTTTGTCTACTTGAGTCTGCAATTTATTTGTTTTTTTAACCCTTAACTTCTGTGTATTGGCTCCTAGGTGGAAGAGTGGTAAGGGTGGGCAATGGGGGTCAAGTGACTTGCCCAGGGTCACACAGCTGGGAAATGTCTGAGACCGGATTTGAACCCAGGACCTCCCATCTCTAGGCCTGACTCTCAATCCACTGAGCTACCCAGATGTCCCCTTGAGTCTGTAATTTAATCAAAATAACCTTGTGTTGATTTCTCTTGAGGAGAAAATATGCTATGAATGAGCCCTCCAGGAACAGCGCTAAGTACAACCATTCCGAAATGCTGAACAGTTCAAACTCTCAAATTCTCTGCTAGGTCAGGCTTCTTCCAAGTTACTGAAAGCCCAAAATTCTCTCCCTGCTAGCATGATCTGAAATGCCAATCTTAGACACGCCTCTCTCAGCTAGTTTTAAAAAATAGAGTCTGCTGAAAGGATTTGGTCAGAGGCTGTTATCCAGGGTAAACCAAAGCTTTCTCTTTTTTAGTCTCCTAGGTAAGGGAATCTTCAGCTCGCTCTCTCTCTCTCACAGAAGTCTGTCAGGACCTATTCTTCCTTAGAAATCATTCTGCTCTTAAAGAGACCAAGAGAGATTAAGAAAATCTCTTTAATAATGGACAGCTGAGAAATAGTTCTACTCCACTCTATTTAAACGTGTCCAGAAGTCTTATCATATCTAACTTTCTAAAATTCTATTCATTTCTTGAATTCTCATTCATTTTTGCTTAGGTTCATCCAGTCGGAGAGGAGTACATTTTTAAAAATTTAGAATATTTTTCCACGGTTACATGATTCATGTTCTCTCCCACCCCTCTTCCCACTCCACACTCAGCACTGATAAGCAATTCCACTGGGTTATACATTTTATTACTTAAAACCTATTTCCATGTTATTCATATTTGCAATGATCTTTTAAGACCAAAACCTCAAATCATATACCCAGAGAAAGAGATGATAAATCATGTTTTTCTTCCGCGTTTCTGCTCCCACCATTCTTTCTTTGGATGTGGAGAGCATCTTTCTCTCAAGTGCCTCGGGACTGTCCTGGGTCCTTGCATTGCTGCGATCATCCCACAATGGTTCACTTTCTGTGTACAACGTTCTCCTGGTTCTGCTCCTTTCACTCCGTGTCAGTTCATGAAGGTCTTTCCAGTTCTTATAGAAATCAAGCAGTTCATCATTCCTTACTGCACAATAGTGTTCCATCGCCATCACATACCACAATTTGTTTGGCCATTCCCCCAACAACCTCTAGGAAGACTAAACGCAGGACCTCACTGGTATAGTTTTCCTGCCTCTTTCCACCTGTAACTCATTTAACTTTTCCTTAAAAGAATTTAGATACTCTATTTGGTGTATCTGGGTTCAGTATTGATGTTAGCAAAGTGTATTTTCCTTGATTATCTCTTCTTATTAGGACTGTTTTTAGTTTTGCTTTGTCTGACTTCACTTTTGCTACGCTTGCCATTTTAAGTGTAGCTGATGTGAATCAGATTCTGCTCCAGTCCCCTCCTTTAACTCTCAGTGTCTTCAGGTTTGAACAGCATATTGCTGGATTCTGTTTTCTAATCCATCCTGCTCTCCTCTTACATTTTATAACTGACTTCGTTACATCCATTTATAATTGCTAACTAGCCATTTCCTACCTCCTTATTCTCTTCTATTTACCTTTATCATTTTTAGACTGTCCCCTCCTCAAATTCTGATCATTAACACTAACCTCTCTGAATCTACACTCTTAGCATCATCCTTTTTCTTGGCCCCCTCACCTCCTCCTTCCCCAGCTGTGTTTCTGTACATAAACATATACACATAAAATATCTACTTCTTACCCCGAATTTTCCCTCCATTGGAAAAAATTTTCCATGAACACCTTTTTAAAATGAGGTAATTTGCACCATTTTTCTTTCCCTTCTCCCCTTTCCTAGTGCATCCCTCTTTCCCACTACTCCATTCTTCTTTTGGGATCATCTCCACACAATAGACGCATACCCATTCCCTCCTAGGAGACTCCTCACTAACTGAATGATCATAAAGTTCTTAGCAGATACATGTGGCATGTTCCCAAAGAGGATTCTAAAGCATTTAACCTTTTCAGGTGTCATTTCTCACTCAATTTTACCTTTTTATCCTTTTAAAAAAAATTTGTGCTTGAATGTCAAATTTCATTGACTTTTAGGAATGCTGACATATCTTCTAATTAAATAACCATTCCCTACCACCCCCTTCCCCTTTAAGACTATACTGAGATTTCCTGGGTAGGTTATTTTACTTGTTATAAGTACCTTTTTTGCCATCGTACTTCTTTTGCCTTCCAGAATATCATATTCCAAATTCTCTAGTCCTTAAGAGTAAAAACTACTAAATATTGTGTAATTCTGATTATGATATCATGGTATTTCAATTCTTCCTTTCTAGCAGTTTGGAGTACTTTCTCCTTAAGATTTATAGATCTTGCTTAATATTCCTGGAAGTTTTCATCTTGGGATTTCTTTCAGGAAGTGATCGGTGGGCTCTTTGAATTTTTACTTTGGCCCTCTAGTTATCAGATTTCTGAGTAGTATTCTGTTATATTATCTTGATATAGGATGTCTAAGCTCTTCTGTTATCATGGCTTATGGGTACTTCAATAATTCTAAGAATTAATACTAAAATAGGAGAGCAGTAAGGTCTAGGCAACTAGGGTTCAGTGAGTTGCCCAGGGTCACACAGCTAAGAAGTATCTAAGGCCAGATTTGAACCGAGGTCTTCTGGACTTCACACCCGGTACTCTATCCCCTGGACTATCTAGCCGTCCCTACTCCAATAATTTTTAAAGTATCTTCACTTCATCCCCTTTCCAAATCAGCTATTTTGCCTAGGAGAAAAGTTTCTGTATTTTTTCCCCTTTTTTGACTGTTTTATTCTCTTGATGATTCACATATTTCTTAGCTTCCACTTGATCAATTCTAATTTTGAAGGAGTTATTGAAATACAATGAATATTTGTGCCTATTTTATTATTTAGCCAATTATGATTTTTAAGGAATATTTTCCTCTTTTGAGTGCCTTTTACTAAGCTTTTTATTCCCACCATAATATTCGTGATTTGCTTTTTATTTCTTTTCCCCAAATTTTCCTCTACCATTTTGATTTGATTTTTAAAATCTTTCTAGAGCTCTTCCAAGGATCTTTGCTAACCTTGTGTCCACTCTGCATTTCTCCTTGAGGCTTTGTTTGTACTCAAGGAAGGCAACCTTCTTAATTTATAGGGCAGTATGCAGGCACAGGAAAGCTATTGCTTTCCCAGTTATATACGTAGAGAGCATCTGAGGTAGGAATTGAAGACTTCCTGACTCTAAACTCTGTGCCCTATCATTATACATACTGCCTGCCTGAACACCATTTTGAGTATCATTTTCAATGATAAGAAATATGACTAAATTATGCAAAACTTTAAACTCGTGGCCCTACTATGAGACTCATGACCCAAAGAATAGTAATAATAGTGAGCATTTACATCAAGTGATTTAATAGTTGCAAAGCACTTTACAGAGAGTACCTCATTTGATCCTCACATCAACCCAATGAGGTGGGTGTCCTTAATGTACACATTCTTCAGTTAAGGAAAAGAGAGGCAGTAAAATATTAAATGTCTTAACCAGGTTCACACAGTTAGTTTCAGATATTGGATATGAATTCAGGTCTTCTGACTGCAATAGAAACATTATTCACTGTGTTACCTATTAGCCTAAAGAAATTATGACTGACATTAACCAAAATATACTAGAACTTTTTTGTGTCATCAAAGAACAGGAAACAAGGGAGTATTTTAATCAACTAGGGAATGGCTGATGAATTTATGGTATAAGAATGCTATGCAATGTTACTAAGGAGTAATGAGAAACAATAGCATTTCAGGAGAAAATGTATTACCTTTATCGGTGTTTGTGCACAATGTGAAGTTTACATTATTTAATTAAACCTGTACTAATGCAAAAAGGATTTGTTTGCTAATTTGATCCCTAAGCTTTATTCTCCAATGTACAGTCAAGAATAAATCCATGTGAAAGCTTTCCTACAATCATGGTTTTTATAAGCCTTCCTTCCAGTGTGAAGATTCTGATGTCTAGGAACCTTTCCCTTCCAGCAAAAGGCATGTGCCTGGAAGCACATTCCTAAAGTAGGAATTGAAACTTCCTGACTCTAAACTCTGTGCCCTATCATTATACTTGCTGCCTGCCTGAACACTGTTTTGAGTTTCATTTTCAATGATGAGAAATGTGACTAAATCGTCCAAAATTTTAAACCTATAGCTCTACTACTATGAAACTTATGACCCAAGGAATAGTAATAATAGTGAGCATTTACATCAAAGGACTTAATGTTTGCAAAGCACTTTACAGATTTCCACTATGAATCTTCTGATGATGTCCCTAAGTAAGAGATGATCTTTGACTGAAGGACTTCCCACACTGAGTCCATATTCAGCTTGTCCTCAGGATGACTAATAAAGCTTTGTCCTCCATTTCAATGCTTTTTCTCACTCATTACTCTGATAATATTTCTCTCAAGGATGAATTCTTTCTTGGGAAATAAGGGATGACTGTTTCCTGGAGGTTTTACTACATTGCTTACCTTCATAAAGTTTCTCTCCAGAGTGGATTCTCTGGTGTAGAGCAAGATTGAAACTGTGTGAAAGTCTTGTCACATTATTTACATTCATAAGGTTTCTCTCCAGTGTGGATTCTCTGATGCTTAGCAAGATTATTCCTTTGTGTGAAACTCTTACCACACTGTTTACATTCATAAGGTTTCTCTCCAGTGTGGATTCTCTGATGTACAGCAAGAGAGCTCGTCTTTGTGAAAGCCTTTCCACATTGTTTACATTCATAAGGTTTCTCTCCAGTGTGGATTCTCTGATGAACTATAAGAGATGAACGATTGCTAAATGATTTGCCACAGTCATCACATTCATAGGGTTTCTCTCCAGTGTGGATTCTCTGATGTTCAGCAAGATGGGAGCTTTTTCTGAAAGTCTTTCCACATTGATTACATTCATAGAGTTTCTCTCCAGAGTGGATTTTCTTATGAATATCAAGATGGCCCGTCTGTGTGAAAGCTTTTCCACATTGATAACATGTATACGGTTTCTCTCCAGTGTGGATTCTCTGATGAACACGAAGAGATGAGCGGTCCCTAAAAGGTTTGCCACAATAATCACATTCATAAGGTTTCTCTCCAGTGTGGATTCTCTGATGAACAAGAAGAGCTGAATGGTTGCTAAAAGCTTTGCCACAATCATCACATTCATAAGGTTTCTCTCCAGTGTGGATTTTCTGGTGTAGAGCAAGATTGGAGCTCTGTGTGAAAGTCTTTCCACATTGTTTACATGCATAGGGTTTCTCTCCAGTGTGGATTCTCTGATGTTTAAGGCAATCAGAATTGGATCTGAAAGTCTTTCCACATTGATTACATTCATAAGGTTTTTCTCCAGTGTGGATTTTCTTATGTTCAGCAAGACTGAAATAATGCCTGAAAGTCTTTCTACATTGATTACATTCATAAGGTTTCTCTCCAGTGTGGATTCTCTGATGTTGAGCAAGTCTGTCTGGCCTTGGGAAAGCCTTTCCACATTGCTTACATTCATAAGGTTTCTCTCCAGTGTGGGTTCTCTGATGAACACCAAGATTGAACTTGTGTCTGATACTCTTTCCACATTGATTACACTCATAAGGTTTCTCTCCAGTGTGGATTCTCTGATGTGAAGTAAGACTGGAGTTCAGCCTAAAACTCTTTCCACATTGATGGCATTTATAAGGCTTTTCTCCAGTGTGGATTCTCTTATGTTGAGCAAGTCTGGATGACTTTCTGAAAGCCTTTCCACAATGATTACATTCATAAGATTTTTCTCCAGTGTGGATTCTCTGATGATCAGTAAGAGTGGAACTCTGTCTAAAGCTCTTTCCACACTGATTACATTCATAAGGTTTCTCTCCAGAGTGGATTCTCTGATGTACAACAAGATGGGATTTCTTTGTGAAAGTCTTTCCACATTGCTTACATCCAAGAGGTTGCTCTACAGTATGACTTCTTTTACATGCATTAAGGGATGAGTTTTCACAGAGAGTTTTACTACATTCAGGATTCTCATTAGATGTCTCTCTAGTATGAATTTTCTGATGGGAAATAAGTGATGACTGTCTCCTGAAGGCTTGCCCACATTGCATACATTTATGCAGCTTTGTGCTACTATGAAATTTTTGGTGTTGCTTCAGTGTTAACTGTTTCTTAAAAATGTTACCACAGTCATTACACTCATAACATTTCTTTCCATTTTGAAATTTATGATGGTAAGTGAGCTCTGAATTATGACTGAAGGCCTCCTCAACTGCATTTATATGTGTATAAAGTATTTCTCCAGCATGACTTTTCTGATGTCTAATTAGTTCTGATTTTAAGTTGAAAGTCATCTCACAGTTACTACACTCATAGGTTTGTAATACTGGAGGCTTCTCATGAGACTCAACGAACTCCACTTGTTCAGTAAAGCATTCCCTATATTTACCATCCTGAGAAGAGTCATGGCCTGACCTCCTTTTCTTATGCTGACTTAAGATGGAATATTGCCTGATATTCTTTCCATTTTTATGAAATTCATGGTGAAACTTTTGTGTTTTTTCTATCTTGAAATCAGAGTCACAGATTTCTCTCAGAGTGAAGTCACAGTGATCATCATTCATGAATTTTTGTTGTGACTCTTCTCTGAGCTTTATATTAGTCTCACTCATTTCAAGCTTCCTCCCTCCATCTGAAGGAAACAAAGACAGCCATACATGAGGACAGATACACATAAATCCAGACAGATAAGTTTCTTACCACTGAAAGAAAGTAGACTTATTCATCATTTATTTTCCTGCAAATAGAAGAGATTTCAGAACTCAAGTGAACAGAATCAATCATTTGAAAGTTCTATTACCATACATCCCCATGTTATCTTAATTTATAGAAAGTTCCAGGTACAACAGTGCTGGAGCATCATACAAACTGAACAATAAGCAGGACCACCATTCTCATTACATTCCCATTTTGGGCCATGAACTCAAAATGTCTGAATAAAATGACCAATTTCCCTTCAACTGAGACCAAAAATCAAACCCTTTGAATGGGCACGCTCTTTTCACAGTACTAGATGCTTTTTCTACAATGAACTTTCTTTTTCTTTCTAAAAGAAAAATAATTTTATTATTATATGTGTTCTTATTTATATTTCATTTTCTCTACAATCTTTACCTTCTGTCTTAATATCAATCCAAGACTGAATAAGAAGGGATGGTAATCAAGGTAAAGTGATTTGTCCATGGTCACACAACTAGGGATTTTTTGAGGACAGATTTAAACCCAGGTACCCTTGAATCTACACTTGCTCTATCCACTCTGTTACCTAGTTTTTCTTCACATGTTCTTATGTCTGTGTGTGCACAGATCATTATGTAAGAGCAACCATCTTAGCTGTGGAGATAATCCCATTCTCGGGGCAGAAAGTGAGGAAGGACAAGAAGCCTCTTGATGAGGGTAAAGGAGAAGAATACATAATCTGACTTGAAGGTTAACGTAAAAAAAAAAAAAAAAAGATCAAAACTAAGACCTTGGCTACTAGCCCCATCAATACCTGTTGAATTGAAGGAAAAGAACAAAAGAAGGATTTGATTTTGTCCTCTTGTGCCAAAGATCACTGCAGATGGTGAGTGCAACCATCAAAATCCCTCCTCATTAGGGGGAAAGCTATGGGAAATCTGCATGGCCTACTAAAAAGCAAAGACATCACTTTCCTCACAAAGATCCAAGTAGCCAAGGCTAGACTTTTTCCAGCAGTGATGTATGGCTTGGAGAATTGGACTGTAACACGAATGCTGAGCATCACAGAATGGACACTTTCAAACTGAGAAGATTTTTGAGAGGTTCTTCGACAGCAAGAAGATCAAATCAGTCAATACTTGGATGAATGAATTCAAAGAATTCCCTGGAAGGTAAAATACTGAAGTGGTAGCTTAAGTATTTTGGCCATTTAATGAGAAAGTAAGACTAACTGGATGTTGGCAAAGATAACAGGAAAAGGGGATGAGGGGGTGGGAGGGGCTGAGATGGATAGTGTCATGGAAACAATGTACAGGAACTTCAACAGAGATAGTGGAGAAAAGAAGAAGCTGGCATAGTCCATGGAATCATAAAGGATTGGACAAGACCTAACAAGTGAGGTTGACAACAATTATTTTGAGTTCCAACATTTCTGAAGTACAAATGTACCAGGACCCCCCATCTCCCAGTCTGGCTCTATCCACTGAGCCACCAGGCTGTCCCTCCACTTCACTTTCTTCAATCCTCTCTTCACATGCTAATGTTCTTTACATTTTTTATTAGCTTGTGGTCCTTCCAGTTTCTCTTTATTGATCCGTTCCATGCATCATTACAGTCATTCCTTGTCACTGTCATATCTTAAGTTCAGAAATACTTCTGGTCTTGGGGAGTCATTTTCAAGGTTAAACCAAACTTTCCTTCTATTGGATTCAGATCCATAGATGTGTTACTTGTGGCTCATATACCAGATATTGGTATTCATTTCACTGCCTATCATGACTATAAGCAAAGTCTAATTTACCTGCGGATACTTTTTATCTTATTTTTTTCTTTTCTTGTGGCTAAGACCCCATCATGACTGCCAGCTTGGTATTTTGTATTCAGCTGAGCCATTCCTTATTCTCTTCTGACTGAACCCCTTCTTAGGATAGTCATTACCTATTTTTTAAATGTTATCTTTAAATGCTTCTGCTCTCCAATTTAAAAAACCTAAAATCCATATAATGAAAGCAATTCTTAAAAATCCATCTATTTCCTGTGTCCAAAAATATTCTGCCTTTGGGTAAAACTTGAGTCTCTCCTTTCAGGAAACAGACAGCCTGCTTCACTCTGAGTCCTATTGCAGCCCTTTGTGTGTGATGAAACCTGTGGAGGTCCCAATAATGGCAGAAGAGCTTGCAGCTAAAAACTCTTTAACAGACCTTTGAGCAGAGGATAACTGCCCAACTTTGTTATGAATATCTTTAAATTCAGATAAAATGAGTACAAAGACATACTTTCCCCTGGAACAAGCAGCACACGCATGGTGCAGGAACACCCGTGTTCTTTCTGCAGTGATTCCAGGCTGGCCTACGAGGCTTCCCAAGGCCGTGCATTGCTCTGGTCAAGCTGTGACCACTTCTGACTCAGGACAACACGGTCCTGCAGCTTCTCAACCCAACATCCAGTTATGTCCCAATTGCCAGACAATTCATTCCCTTCAACATAGACATAAGTAGAGAGAATGGCTGCTTAAGGAGAGCAGAGTTCAGGAGAAAAGAGTAAAATAGGGGGCAGCTGGGAAGCTCAGTGGATTGAGAGTGGATTAGATACAGGAGGTCCTGGGTTCCAATCTGGCCTCAGATATTTCCTAGCTGGGTGACCCTGGGCAAGTCACTTAACTCCCACTGCCTAGCCCTTACCATTCCTCTGCCTTGGAACTAATACACTGTATTGATTCTAAGAAGGAAAGTAAAAGTTAAAAAAAAAAAGAGTAAAAAACAATTATAATGATAGGCCTTAATTATACAATGTGTCATACAAGCCCCAAACTTGACCAGTATTTTCTCCCCTTCTTCTCCTGGGAATCTTAGTAAGTAAAGGCCAACCAATTCCCAACTGACTTGTTGTCACCTCCTGTGATAACAGAATTCATTAACCTGATTTCACTTCACTCACCCAGACAGGAGCTGCTTGAAACTGCTCCTTCCAGCATCCATGGAGCTTCTCCTTGGTCAAAATGGGAGATCCAGTCTTCTCTGGGAACTGGAAGACCTGGGCATGTGGAATAAGGAAGGGATGAGGACAGAAAGACACTTGTCATTTCTTCTCTTTAGGAAAAGGGAGCATACAAGACAGGTCACAAGATGGTCCCCAGGAGTCCTCAAGAATCATTTCCATGGTATTGAGCATTGGGAGCTTTGGTGAAGGATGGGAAGGAGATAATTGGGAAGCAAATTTGGGATAATAAAATTTTCTTTTCTCTACTGCCTTCACAGAAGCATAGGTTGACTGCATCAAATTCTATGATCTAGATATTAAGAAACAACACATAGTGCAGTGGATTCAGAAAATCCTGACTTTCAATCCATTCACAAATACCTACTGGCTAACTGTCTAAGGCAACTCATTTATCCTCTGTTTGCCTCCATTTCCTCAATTGCAAAATGAGGATAAATCTCATCTAACTCACAGGGTTGTTGTGAGAATTAAGTTAGCTGATAGTTTTGAAGGAAGTTTTTAGCTTGGTGTCTCACATATAGAATATCGGCATATAGAAATATTTATTCCCTTCTCTTCCCACCATTTGTACTAGAATTTTGGTGAGGTATGAAGGAAGAACAGAGACAGACTTGCCATACTCAGCTTCTGAGAGTAAGACTAGGAGCAGTGAGCTACAATTTAATGTGAATTATCAAAAAAGAACACTCTAAATACTACAAGAAACCAAAGAATAGGGGGGTATTTTGGGAGGTGGATGTTCCCTTCACTGTCCATCTTCAAAGAAAAATTGCATGAGCAGGTTTCAGAAAATTGCCAGACAAAATTCATCTTCAGATAAAAGTCAGACTACATAGAACTGCTAGGATTACTTTTTCAGTCTGAAATTCTTTGACAGTTATTTAATTTTTTGACCTGAAGATGCCCAGAACCAGTGAGAGACAGCTTTAGGAACAGTAAAAGAAACCCCCAGCTCAATATCAATATTGCAAAGACCTTTGTCAGGAAGATAGACTCCTACCCCCTTATACTGGATTGGATTTTAGTGATAGTGATAAGTTTAAACCTAATCAATATTGTAATTCTAAAGTTTAGTGATAAGTTTAAACATAATCAATATTGTGATTCTAAAGTGATTAGTATAATTCCATTATAATCCTAATTACAATTAGTAGAATTTATGATTTTATAAGGATCTTTAACTAAAGCATAAAACTGCTTCTTAGGGAGCTTCCAACCCCGCCCTAAGTCATATTTCCCTTCTATCATGAGATGCTGACCATCTGAGTTCCAGGTCCCAGAATGCTGCATCATGTCCTGATATGGTGCAAGAATGCTCACCCTTTCCTATTTAAAAATAATCATCTGCCCAACAGATCAGATGAGCCCTGAGATAATGGTCATCAGTATTTCTTAATAAGAGTGTTGTCTTGTGATTTGACCTTAAGACTAATATGAGTTTTCCTATATGAAATAACCAGTGAGCTGTGTAGTTGGGTAACGGTTTCTAAAAAAGATCTACCTAATGCTGTATAAGTCATCAACC
The DNA here is from genome assembly GCF_016433145.1 of Gracilinanus agilis. NCBI lineage: Eukaryota > Metazoa > Chordata > Mammalia > Didelphimorphia > Didelphidae > Gracilinanus > Gracilinanus agilis. The sequence continues at coordinate 4,353,551 of NC_058132.1, forward strand.
TTGTTTGGAAATATTCACTCTGTATATAAACCAGGTCTCTGCTGCCTGGCTTTGTCTCTCGCTGGGGTCCAACTATGTAACATGTGCGAGATTCTGGGTTTATTTGGGAGACTTGGCCCTCTTCCAATAAACTCTAAATTCTACCTTGACTTAGAGAAAATTTGTCTCTTTCACTTTGTTTATATAAATTGTCTATGTCAGAGTGGTGGGATAAAAATTTCCATGACACCTTTTACAGGAAAAGAGAAAACAGGAATATCTGGTGCTAGGAGAAAAGAGATCAGCATTTTTGCCTTACAAATGACTGATAAGTGCTATAAACCTGGTATAGTAGAGAGGAAATGAAGACAGTCCCTTGATGGTAGATTTAGAATCACAAAGGAAAGGGGTCCTTACCCAGGGAGAGCACATTCTGGGCATTCTCCAGCATGACCTCCTTGTACAGCTCCTTCTGACCAGGGTCCATGAGGCGCCACTCCTCCTGGGTGAAGTCCACAGCCACATCCTTGAATGTCACCAACACCTAAACCACCAAAAGCCAAAGGGCACAGAGCTGAAAGAGACTTCAGAAATCATCAAATCCAGCAGTCACTAAGTTTTCAAAGGAATCTGAAGCACAAAAAAGATTCCCTCAAAGTCCTCCCCCTTAGGAGTGTTTAAGCCAGCCCTTCGACCCTTAGTCATAAGAAGCCCAACAGAATACTGAAAAGTTATTTATATGGTCATTTGGAAGGAAGTTGAGAAATGTGTTTCTATGAATGACTTCTCCCAATGGGATTCTTGTGTTATGTGTCCTATCAGTGACAATAACCTAAGAATCATTGGCTACCTGAAAGATATGAGGATCCAAGGTTGATGATGTGAAATTGCTTCCCTACAAGCCAGGCAGGAATCTATCAAATTTGGTGCATGCCAGCAGCAGGCCCAGCCCAACAAACCTCCACAAGTCTTGGAGGCAACTGAATCAGCAGTGACTCCCAGAGTCTCATCCCACAGGGTATAAGGGGGCCAGGCAACTGGCCAGAAGGAGATTACAGAGGCCCCTTTGTTGGCATTGGGTTTAGGACTCTGTTGTATTACCTGTCTGGGGATCTGTGTCCCAGGCCTTACTCACAGTCCCAGGATAAGCAGGAGCAGTAGCACAACAAAGTCTGTGACTGTAGTGAAATAGGAATCCTAGTCATAATTCCAGGGTGCAAAATAGTGCTTGTGGTTGTTTATTGCAAGATTAAAAATTAATATATAATTCTCCAAGTATTATATATTTATAAGATTTGTTAAAATAAATTGAAGTAGATGGAAGTGATAGTCCTAATAAAGAGAAATCTTCCCAGACCACACAAGGGAGAAGAGAGCTCAGAGTCACCCAAGAAGAAAGAGCAAGAAGGCAGGGTAACACACAATTTATAAACATAAGCCCACAATTTGGGGATGAAAGTGAAAGGGATGCTGGGTAGTGTAGTTCGGGGGTACAAAATTTCTATTTACACTTTATAAACCCAGATGGCACCAACTAAATCTCTTATTATGCCATATTATCTTAAAAAGACTAAAAACTTACAAGATCCCAGAATGAGCTCTGATCTGAAAAACTTGAACCTTGAGATATTCCCCTCTACCCCAAAAGTATAAAGTTAAAAGTTATGAAAAAAGTTCGGAAAATGAGAAAAGAAAAAAATAACCTGACCATAGAAGGTTATTATGGTAACAAAAGCAAAACAAAAACTGAGAAGGGAAAAATTGGGTCAGAAAAGCTACAGAGAAAGCCTCAAAGAAAAATGTTAGTTGGTCTCAGGTCCCAAAAGAATTGCTTGAAGAAGTCAAATGAGATTATTCAAACCAAATAAGACAAGGAGAGGAAAAATTGGGAAAAGAATGAGAGTGATGCAAGAAAAGAAGGGAACCCCACAAAATGGGAAAATATGTACAAAAATTCCCCAAATAAAAATCTCCTTGAAAAGTAGAATTGGCCACATGGGAAAATGATGTATGAATTTCTATTCATTGAAGAAAATAAATTTTACAAAAGAAAAATTAATCATATGGAAAAGGCACAAAAGTTTATGAAGAATAAAATTCCTTAAAACATAGATGTGGGCAATTAGAAACAACTGACTCTGAGACATCAAGAAACAATGAAACAAAAACAAAGGAATGAAAAAATGGGGAAAAAATGTGAAACATTTCATTATAAAAACAACTGACATGGAACATAGATCAAGGAGAAATAACCTAAGAATCATTGGCTACCTGAAAGATTAAATAGATTAAATTAATTAATTTAGATTAAAGATTAAAATAGATTAAATAGAGTCTAGACTCATTTCAAAAAATTAAGAGAAATTTCCATGATCTTCTAGAAATAGTGGGTAGAATAGACATTTAAGGAATTTATTGATCACCTCCTAAAAGAGATTCCAAAATGAAAACTTTCGAGAATATTGAAGCCAAATTCCAAAACTCCCAGGGTTTTTCTTAATTATCTTGGGACTGGAGGGACTTTTGAATTATATTGTATACACAATGTTATAAAGTTACTTGAGCCATTGAAAATTTTTTCTCTATAAGCCCAACCTTAGCTCCATCATGTTCCTGGTTACTTTCCTTTTTCTTTAAAAACATACTTTGCCATTCTAAACAAGGACATTGCAAAAAATATGAAGAGATTGAAATGAAATGTGAATAGAGTCTTTCTATGTGGTAGTATTTGTACCATGTATGGGAAAATCTGATAGGGGAAAGGTCAAGTCTGTATTTTGGAAGGTGTAAGAATGAATGGTCAAAAGGTTCACTGAAAGGTAAAAATCTATGCCAACATGCAGATTACAATATCTGAAAGGTTTTCTGATTGTTTTCATGAATCACTTTCACCCCAGTGAAATGAAATGAAAGTTGGCCTGTGTGTTCTTACTTTTTAAAGTAATCTCTGATTTGAAACCTGCTCAGTAAAGTAACCAGGCTGTTAATCAGAGACTGCACTGACGCCAGAAGTTGCTTAGATGACAGCCTGATAGTCAAACCTCACCAGGGCTCACCTTATTTCTTAAATGAGACAATAATCATTCTTTACTTACTTTTCTCTCTGGGGGCTCTTTGGAACTTCCTCAAAAGGCTGGACTGACTTCTTACAGAACAAAATTCTTATCTGCTCATTTGGAGGTGACGTTAGTGACTCCCAGCCTCAGTATAATAATAATTCTCTGCTTAAATCTTGGATTTCCATTGAGACCATTTTGGGCCTCTGTTGTATTAAACTCTCTTTTATTTCACTTTTATCCTATCCACTGGCTACTAATAGCTCTCAAGCCTCCACTTCTTGTACTTCCTGTCTTTTATCTCAACCACCTTTACCTATACTTGTTTGGCTAGACTTGAGGTCTTCTCTCTACCATGATTTCTAGCCCTCACACAAAAGAACTAAATCTGGGGGCTGGAATGCAGTTTCCTCCCTACATTATTGTCAATGCTCAGAGACTCAACATTGACCAACAAGACTTGACTTTTCAAGACAGAATGCTGAGGATTTATATTGAAACACTTCTTAGATCTCCTTTTCAGGGATGAATGCAAATCCCTTCTGAAGAGCCAAACCACCCATCAGGATGAATGATGGCCGAACAGGTGGCTCCTGTCACTACCTGCTGTCCCTGGTAATAGTGGGGAAGGCCAAGGAAGGCCCTGACTCAGTTTCTCACACGGGGCCATCTGAGAGACATCTGAAGGAGACCCACATCTCTCTCAGTCTTTGCCTGAGATTAAACAAGAGCCTTCCACAGAGCAAACTCCCTTTTTTGGTTTGTCCCCATTCCTGCTCCCACATCTTACCTTCACTGACACAC
>NC_058132.1:4360329-4370472 GCF_016433145.1 Gracilinanus agilis
AGCCTGGCAGTTAAAAATAACAGAGTTGGGGAGAGAGAAAAAGGATTTAAGGCCTTAGAAGCCTCTAAGGAAGTGGTAGTGATTAATGTTCTTATTGATTACTCCAGAGAGGTACATAGACAGTGATTAAATTCTCACATAGTCAGTGTAGGCAGAGTAGGCCAGGCCTGGCCCTGGCAGAAGACACTGCCCTCGAAGGCAGATTTAGGATTTTTTAGAAATTTTAGTTAGGGTTGGGATTTGAGGTATAGGCATAAGATTTCTCTCACCTTCCTCTTTTCTATCTCCTATCTGAACTTTCCTCAAAGTAAACTCATTTTTTTGTGTTTCAGAAACTGCTCTCCTGACTTTTGTTCAATCTCCTACCAAAACGTTTAACCCTTCTCAGGTCCCAGGAGGGAAACTAGAGGCAGGAGGCTAAATGCCTGAGATCTGAAAGGGAGGCTGCAGGAGAGTCTTAGGTCCAGTTAAAGTACCTTCCTTAAAAGGTTTGGTGCTTGGGCCCTAGGTAGGTCCTGGAGGAGAGGAAGCAGGACTCCTGGGTCCCTGCAGAGAGCCAGGGTTGTTGATGGGACAATGGAATCTCTGAACAGAAGCTGGGGGTGGGAAATAGGCTTCCTGGATCCTCTGAGGAGGTTAGAGGCAGTGCTCCTGAGTCTATATGTGAGAACTCTGAAGGTGTGACCCAGTGGTCATCCTAAGGGCAGTTTCCCTGGACATTTGGGATGTGATGGGGAAGCTGGACAAGAAACAAAAAAGTGAACTGGCCAGAGAGCCAGATAGGGGAGGTACAAGGGCTCCTGTCAACACCAGTGGATATTCACCATGAGGTCAGACAGGGAGGATGAGACTCAAAGGAAAAGGCAGCCAGCAGAACTCCAGTGCCACATGGCTGCCTGGCTCAGATCTACCCAGTGCATGCACAGGGCTTGCTTCCAGAAGGCAGAGGGATCTCAGTTGAAAGGGAAGAAAGCAGAGGGACTTTGTTTCCAACAGAAGACTAATATCTGGGGCTAGAGAGAAAGAAGAAAGTTTGATCACAACTCTAGTTGTTCAGGTTTTCAGGCAGCTCATTCTGGGCAGATCTTCCCAATCTCAAGGGCCCCACCCTGTCCCACAAAATGCCTGGGCCACTGGAATTCCCTCTCTTCTACTCTAGATTCCTCCTAGGCCTCCAAACTCCAGTCCAGGGCTCAAATTCTACCTGGGCCATCAACCATCAGGCTGGCCATCTGGGAGGCTCCTCATCTCACAATCTCCCTTCCTCCCTCCCTCCCTATCTCTGGTCTGGGTCTGAAACCCTCCTTCCCCTGAGTAGACTCTCCAGTCTTCTTCCAGCTCTGCCCCTGCTACACTCAGCTTCTTCCAAATTAGGACAAACAGACCCTGAATCCCTCCTGATTCTCCCAAACATATCCCTCTTACACATCCCCCAAATAACTAGGCAGGCATCCCTGTCCTCCCTGTAGTCTGCACCTCAGACTAACTCCTGCTCCAGAATTTAATTTTCTCACCTCAACCTGGAAACACCCTTTGGGGGTATTTCCTTTTCTCTTGTTATTCTTGCTTAAGGGGCATTTTCTCAGTAGAAAACCCAAGTGGATCTTCTGGGAAAACTAGCCAGGAAATCAGAACACTGACAGGTTCCAGTCACTTATTTCAGATGCTTCTAAAAGAAGCCCTTCTGTTTCTTCCTATTATCAGAGAGAGATTACAGAGCAGGGGAAAAAACATGACTTAGAAGTTTAGTCAAAACTTATTAAAGCAATTTTCTATGGGAAAGTCTCCATCCAATTTTGAGATTTTATAGACAGTAAAACAAAATCAAAGACTATATTTGCTGAGTGAAAAATCATAGAAACTACATTTCTGTATATTCATTAGACCTTAAAAAAGTCCAATACTTTATGTTAATGGTTAGTTTTTTGTTTTATTACCTTCAGGATAAAAATAAGCCCGTCAATGTGTTTCTGCTGGGCTTTTACTTCAAAGAGACAATAAGGAAAAAGACTTGTACAAAAATATTTTTAGTCGCGCTCTTTGTGGTGGAAAAAAAATTACAAAATGAGGAGGTGTCCATCAATTGGGGAATGGCTGACACATTGTGGTATCTGATAGAGATGGAATACTATTGTGCTGAAAGGAAGGATGAACTGGAGGAATTCCATGTGAACTGGAAAAACCTCCATGAACTGATACAGAGTGAAAGGAGCAGAACCAGGAGAATGTTGTACAAAGACTGATACATTGTAGCAGGATCAAATGTAACTGAGTTTGCTACAAGCAGCAGTGCCAGGACAATCATGAGGAACTTATGAGAAAGAACTGTGGGAGCAGAAATGCAGAAGAAAAACACAGGATTGATCACGTGGTTCAATGGGGAGATGTTTGGGGTTTGGCTCTAAATAATCACTATTGCAATTATGAATAACATGGAAATGGGTTTTGAAGAATGATCCATGTATAGCACAGTGGAATTGCTTGTCAACTCCAGGAGGAGGAAGGGAAGAGGGTAGAGAACATGAATCATGTAACCATTGAAAAACATTCTTAATTAATTTAAAAAAGCAATGATAAAAAATAAATTAAAACCAAAACCCCAAATCATATAGGCAGAGAACAATTTGATCATTCATGTTTTTCTTCTGTATTTCTACTGCCACAGTTCTTTCTTTTGATGTGGATAGTGTTCTTTCTCATAAGTTCCTTGGGATTTTCCTGGGTTATTGCATTGCTGCTCACTCTCTGTGTACAATGTTCTCCTAATTCTACCTATTTTACTCCACGTCACTTTGTGGAGATCTTTCCAGTTCTTATAGCAATGAAGCAGTTCATCATTCCTTACAGCACAGCAGTGTTTCATCCCCACCAGATACCACAATTTGTTCAGCAATTCTCCAATCGAGGGGCACCCCCAGGAGGACTAAATGCAGGACCTCACTGGAATACTTTTCCTGCCGCATTCCGCCTGTAACTAATTTAACTTTTCCTTTAAGAATTTGGATGCTCTATTTGGTGCATCTGTGTTCAGTATTGATGTTAATTCTTTGGCAATAATTCCTGTGAGCAAAGTGTATTTTCCTTGAATATCTCTTTTTATTGGGGCTCTTTTTACTTTTGCTTTGTCTGAGATCACTTTTGCTACGCTTGCCATTTTAAGTGTAGCTGATGTGACTTGGATTCTGCTCCAGTCCTCTCCTTTAACTCTCTGTCTTCAGGTTTTGGAAGGGGGGACATTATGGTTGGACTGGATAATTAAGAGTTTGGTTGCCAGGAATTAAAGTACTTAATTCCAAATGAAAGGCTCAAGTCAGAATGACTTTTAAGGCAGTTTATTTACAAATAGAAAGAGTGAAAGCAAGAAAGATGAGAGAGAGAGAGAGAGAAAATTACTCTGACCTGGTCCCAACCAGGCAGGACTTAAGAAGCCCCAGCAAGGGGGAGACAAAGTTCAATTAAACAAACCTTCTGGCCATGATGCCTCCTCCAAGAAGAGGGGCCTCTCCAGAGGCCAGTGCCTCCAGAAAAGCCAAAGAAAGGGAGTCAGCCTTTTCACTCACCCATGGGGCAGTCCAAAGGGAAGCACTCTGAGATCTCAAGCCTGAGCTCCTCCAAGGAAAAGGTCAAAGGGGAAAACCTATTCACAGGAAGTTACCACCATATTTAAAGACAGTTCTTTGCATCACTTCCTGCGTCTACCTTTTAATTTTATGTGAACCAATGGCAGCTTTAATTTTGCTTTGGACTGTCCAGGGGGTAGTCAGTTGTTTTTGATTTGTCACTCATTAGCAGGTGTGGGTCATAGACCTCCCACCTGCCCACTTAATGATTAAGTGGGGATGTATACATTCCTGGTGGCTAAAATCTAAAGAATAAATAGAGGAGACGATCCCATTTTCACAGCTTGAACAGTGAATTGCTGGATTCTGTTTTCTAACCCATCCTGCTATCCTCTTACATTTGATAAATGGCTTCATTACATTCATTTGTAATTGCTAACTAGGCATTTCCTACCCTCTTATTCTCTTCTGTTTCTCTCTATCTTTTTTGTCCCCTCCTCAAATTCCGATCATTAACACTAACCTCCCTGAATCTACACTCTTAGCATCATCCTTCTTCTTAGCCCTCTTGTTGTCGCCTCCTTCTCCAGCTGTGTTTCTGTACATACATATATACACACAAAATATACATTTCTTACCCAAAATTTTTCCTCCATTGGAAAAATTTTCCTTGAAGAGCACTTTATTTTTTTAAACCCTAATAACTTTTATATATGTCTTTCTATATTAATTTTTTATTTGTACAGGGCTAGGCAATGGGAGTTAAGTGACCTGCCCAGGGTCACACAGCTAGGAAGTGTCTGAGACCAGATTTGAACCTAGGACCTTCTGTCTCTAGGCCTGGCTCTCAATCCACTGAGCCATCCAGCTGCCCCCTGAATAGCACTTTAAAATGAGGTAATTTGCCCCATTTTTCTTTCAATTCTTCCCTCTCCTAGTGCATCCCTCTTTCTCACTACTCCAATCCTCCTCTGGGATTATCTCAACACAATAGACACATACTCATGGCCTTCAAGTAGACTCCTCACTAACCTAATGATCATAAAGTTCTTAGAAAATACATGTACCACAGAGGATTCTAAAGCATTTAACCTTTTCAGGTATCATTTCTCACTCAATTTTACCTTTTTATCCTTTAAAAAAAGTCATGCTTTAATGTCAAATTTCATTATCAGCTCTAGACATTTAGGAATACTGACATGTCTTCTATTTCATTAAATAGCTATTACTCCCCACCCGCAACCTCCCCCTCCCCTCATAAGACTACACTGAGATTTGCTGGGTAGTTTATTTTTACTTGTTATTGTACCACTTTTGCATTCCAGAATAACACATTCCAAATTTGCGAGTCCTTAAAAGTAAAAAATGCTAAATGTTGTATAATTTTGATTATAGCAGCATGATAGCATGATATTTCAATTCTTTCTTGCTAGCAGTTTGTGGTACTTTCTAAGATTTATGGATTTTGCTTAATATTCCTGGGAGTTTTCATTTTGGGATTTCCTTCAGGAGGTGATCACTGTCATCTTTTTGAATTTTTACTTTTGTCCTCTAATTGTCAAATTTCATTATCAGCTCTAGACATTTAGGAATACTGACATGTCTTCTATTTCATTAAATAGCCATTACTCCCCACCCACAACCTCCCCCTTCCCCCATAAGACTACACTGAGATTTGCTGGGTAGTTTGCCCAGTTACATAGGTAGAGAGCATCTGAGGCAGGAACTGAACCCAAGACTTCCAGACTCTAAATTCAGTGCCCTATCATTATACATGCTGCCTGCCTCAACACTGTTTTGAGTATCAATTGCAATCAGAAATGTGACTAAAATGTCCAAAACTTTAAACTCATGGCTCTATGAGACTTATGACCCAAAGAATAGTAATCATAGTGAGCATTTACCTCAAGGGATTTAACGGTTGCAAAGGACTTTATAGAGTACCTCATTTGATCTTCACATCAACTCTAAAAGGTGGGTATTCTTAGTGTACACATTCTACAGTTAAGGAAAAGAGAGGCAGTAAAATATTAAATGTCTTCTCCAGGTTCACACAGCTAGTGTCAGAGGTTGGATGTGAATTCAGGTCTTCTGACTCCAGTAGCAACACTATCCACTGTGTCACCTATTAGCCTAAAGACATTAACCAAAATATGTACACTAAAACTTCTTTGTGTCATCAAAGAATAGGAATCAAAGTAATATTTTAATCAATTGGGAAATGGCTTGTGAAGTTCTGGTATAAAAATGCTATGGAATGTTACTGAAGAATAATGAGAAACAATAGCATTTCAGAAAAAAATGTATTACCTTTATGGGTGTTTGTGCACAATGTGAAATTTAGACCATCTAATTAAATCTGTACTAATAAAAAAAGGATTTGTTTGCTAATTTGATCCCTAAATTTTATTGTCCAATGTACAGTCAAGAATAAATCCATGCCAAGGTTTTCCTACAATCATGGTGTTTATAAGACTTCCTTCCAGTGTGAAGATTCTAATGTCTAGGAACCTTCCACTTCCAGCAAAAGGCATGTCCCTGGAAGTACATTCCCAAGGTTTCTTTTCACTATGAATCCTCTGATGATGTCTGTAAGTAAGAGATGAACTTTGACTGAAGGACTTCCCACACTGAGTCCATATTTAGCTTGTCCTCAGAATGACTAATAAAGCTTTGTATTCCATTTCAATGCTTTTTCTCACTCATTACTCTGATAAGATTTCTATCTAGTATGAATTCTCTCATGTGAAATAAGGGATGACTATTTCCTGGAAGTTTTACCACATTGCTTACATTCATAAAGTTTCTCTCCAGTGTGGATTCTCTGATGAACAACAAGAGATGAGCAGTCCCTATAAGGCTTACCACAGTCATCTCAATCATAGGGTTTCTCTCCAGTGTGGATCTCTGATGTAGAGCAAGATTGGAGCTCTATGTGAAAGTCTTGTAACATTATTTTCATTCATAAGATTTCTCACCAGTGTGGACACTCTGATGCTTAGCTATATTATTCCTCCATGTCAGAGGTCGGCAACCTTTTTGGCCATGAGAGCCATAAACACCACATTTTAAAAAATGTAATTTCGTGAGAGCCTTACAGTGCTCACAGTGCCGCTCCTGTAACAGTGTCTGAAAAAAAAAAATTGACTTCATGGCTCCTACAGAAAGAGCCATATCTGGCCCTCAAAAAAGCCAGATATGGCTCGAGAGCAGAGAGAGAGAGAGTTGCCGACCCCTGCTCCATGTGAAACTCTTACCACAGTGTATACATTCATAAGGTTTCTCTCCAGTGTGGATTCTCTGATGCACAGCAAGATGGTAACTTTTTCTGAAAGCCTTTCCACACTGATTACATTCATAGGGTTTCTCTCCAGAATGGATTCTCTGATGAACAACAAGAGATGCACAGTCACTAAAAGATTTGCCACAGACATCACATTCATAAGGTTTCTCTTCAATGTGGATTTTCTGATGTTCATGGAGATCAGAATTGGATCTGAAAGATTTTCCACATTGATTACATGCATAAGGTTTCTCTTCAGTGTGAATTCTCTGATGAACACCAAGACTGAACTTCTGTCTGAAACTCTTTCCACACTGATTATACTCATAAGGTTTCTCTCCAGTGTGGATTCTCTGATGTGAAGTAAGACTGGAGTTCAGCCTAAAAATCTTTCCACATTGATGGCAATCATAAGGCTTTTCTCCAGTGTGGATTCTCTTATGTTGAGCAAGTCTGGATGACTTTCTGAAAGCCTTTCCACAATGATTACATTCATAAGATTTTTCTCCAGTGTGGATTCTCTGATGATCAGTAAGAGTGGAGTTCTCTCTGAAACTCTTTCCACACTGATTACACTTATAAGGTTTCTCTCCAGAGTGGGCTCTCTGATGTTTAGCAAGAGTAGGCTTCTGTTTGAAACTCTTTCCACACTGATTACACTTATAAGGTTTCTCACCAGTGTGGATTCTCTGATGTACAACAAGATGGGAACTTTTTCTGAAAGTCTTTCCACACTGATTACATTCATAACATTTCTATCCAGTGTGGATTCTCTGATGTTTAGCAAGATGTGATTTCTCTGTGAAAGTCTTTCCACATTTTTTACATTCATGAGGTTTCTCTACAGTATGATTTCTTTCACATACAATAAGGGATGAGTTTTCACAGAGAGTTTTACTACATTCAGGATACTCATTAGATGTTTCTCTAGAATGAATATTCTGATGGGAAGTAAGTGATGACTGTCTCCTGAAGGCTTGCCCACATTGCATACATTTATGCAGCTTTGTGCTACTATGAAATTTTTGATGGTGTATCAGTGTTAACTGTTTCTTAAAGGCTTTACCACAGTCATTACATTCATAACATTTCTTTCCATTATGAATTTTCCGGTCATCAGTGAGCTCTGAATTATGACTGAAGGCCTCCTCAACTGCATTATGTATATAAAGCATTTCTCCAGCATGACTTTTCTGATGTCTAATTAGTTCTGATTTTAAGTTGAAAGTCATCTCACAGTCAGGACATTGATAGGTTTGTAATACTGGAGGTTTCTCATGAGACTCAACAAACTCCACTTGTCCAATAAAGCATTCCCTATATTTATGGTCCTGAGAAGAGCCATGACCTGAGATCCTTTTCTTATGCTGACTTAAGATGGAATATTGCCTGATATTCTTTCCATTTTTATCAAATTCACAATGAATCTTCTGTGTTTTTTCTCTCTTGAAATCAGAGTCATAGATTTCTCTAAGACTGAAGTCACAATGATCATCATTCATGAATCTTTGCTGTTGTGACTCTTCTCTAAACTTTACTTTAGTCTCTCTCATTTCAAGCCTCCTCTCTCCAGTTGAAGGAAACAAAGAAAGGCATACATCAGGACAGATACACATATACCCAAAGAGATAAGCTTCTCTCCACTCACAGAAAGTAAATTTATTCATCATTTATTTCCCTGGCAAAGAGAAGAGACTTCAAAATCAAATGGATAGAATCAATCATTTGAATGTTCTATTACCACACATCTCCCAGATTGGCTCAATTAATAGAAAATTCCAGGTACAGCAATGCTGGAGCTTCATACACACCTGCAACACCAAGCAGGATCAGCATTCTAATTACTTTCCCACTATGAACCATGAGCTCACAATGTCTGAATAAGATGACCCACATCCCACAGCTGAGACAAAAACTCAAACCCTTTGAATGGGCATGCTCTCTTCAGAGTACTAGATGCTTTTTCTATGCTGAACTTTCTTTTTCTTGTTAAAATAAAAATGATTTTATTATTACATATGCAATTGCTTATATTTTGTTTTCTTGCCAACCTTTACCTTCTTTCTTAATATCAGTTCAAAGACTGAACAACAATGGCTGGCAATCACGGTTAAGTGATTGTTCAGGGTCACACAACTAGGGATTCTGAGGCCTGATGTGAATCCAGGTTCTCTTGAATCCAGACTTGGCACTCTATCCACCCTGCTACCTAGTTTCCCCTCACATGTTCATATGTCTGCGTGTGTATAGATCTTTATGTAAGAGCAACCATCTCAGTTATGCAGACTATCCCATTGTGGGGGCAGAAAGTGAGGAAGAACAAGAAGTCTCTTGATGAAGGGGAAGGAGGAGAGTGCAAAATCTGGCTTGAAAATGAACATAAAAGAAAACTAAGACCTTAGCTACTCGTCCCATCAATTCCTTTTAAATTGAAAGAAAGAAGGAAAGAAGGGTTTGATTGTGTCTTCTTGTGACAAAGCAAACTGCAGATGGTCAGTGCAGCTATTAAAATCCCTCCTCATTAGGGGGAAAGCTATGGTAAAAAGCAGACATCACTTTGCTGACAAAGATCCAGGTAGCCAAGGCTAGACTTTTTCCAGCAGTGATGTATGGCTTGGAGAGATGGACTATAACAGGAATGCTGAGCTTCACAGAATGGACACTTTCAAACTGTGATGCTAGAGAAGATTTTTGAGAGGTTCTTGGACAGCAAGAAGATCAAATCAGTCAATACTTGGATAAATTAATTCAAAGAATTCCCTGGAAGGTAAAATACAAAAGTGGTAGCTTAAGTATTTTGGTCATTTAATGAGAAAGTAAGACTCACAGGAAAAGATCCTGATGTTGGGAAAGAGAAAAGGAAAAGGGGATGAGGGGGCTGGAGGGGTTGAGATGGATAGTGTCATGGAAATAATGTACAGGAACTTGGACAGAGATAGTGGAGAACAGAAGAGACTGGCATAGTCATGGGGTCATGAAGAACTGGACAAGACCAAACTAGTGAGGTTGACAACAATTATTTGAGTTCCATCATTTCTGAAGTACAGACCTACCCAGGACCTCCCATCTCCCAGTCTGGCTCTATCCACTGAGCCACCAGGCTGCCCCTCCACTTCACTTTCAATCCTCTCTTCACCTGCTAATGTTCTTTACATTTTCTATTAGCTTGTGGTCCTTCCAGTTTCTCTTTATTGATCCGTTCCATGCATCATTACAGTCATTCTTTGTCAATGCCATATCAAGGTTATACCAAACTTTTATTCCATTGGATTCAGATCCATAGATGTGTTACTTGTGGCC